>NC_053023.1:188892163-189063816 GCF_003073215.2 Triticum urartu
ATGCTGACACACACAGTACTCGAAGGATTTATAACAGAGTAGCAATCACACACTTATTACATCGAATGTCTCCAAAGGAGAACTTATTACAAAAGTTATGGCTTAAGGCATCTAATACGATAACAACGGAAGGCTTGGAAGATAAAGCGAGTCCATCAACTCCAACGGCATAGCTGAGTTGCACAGCAACGACCTATCGAACCTTACTCCTCATCTGAAAAGTCTGCAACATGATACCTTGCAGCCCGAAAAACGGGTCAGCACATGGAATATGCTGGCAATGTAACACAGTAGAGCAATGAACATAATGATGCTAACGCTATATGCAATATGGCTGGTGGAGGCTATATAGTTAATATGTTTTTGCGAAAAGCTAATTTTTCCCTACAACAAAGGTATAAGTTTTATTTTAACTATCATGGTAGTTGAAACATCATTGAGAAGGTTCCTCCAACTCAATCCCAATTGAAGTAATTCATTAACCCATCCAATTAAATTAGGGTGATGAGATACAATAGGATAATCCAAATACTAGATACTGAAGATGTCCATAACCGGGGACACGGCTAACCATGATTAGATTGTACACTCGGCAGAGGTTTGCGCACTTTTCCCCACAAGACTTGATATCCCCCGTTGGATTTCTCGCACTACATGGTGTTTGAGAAACAGACGACCGAGACACAGTCTTTCAGAACCATTAACTCTTTACTCTGGGTGGACAGTTACACCAACTTTCCCTCTACATCTGCTAGCCCACCACTGAAAGAGGTCACACAACCTACTCTACTATGCCAGAGCCCATAATGGCTTGTGGCTGCACACGGAAGTTTCTAGCATGAATAGTCTTATGATCCCTTTGAGCCTGGGTGGCGGACCGTAGGAAAATCACACGGGTACTCCGGGATATCCTAGGACAACACTGGATTCTCCAGGTGCCCAAACAAGCAATCCACCCAGATGTGTATTAAAGTTTCCACCTTAAGTTGAACCATTAATTAACAATCTCACATCTGTCATGGATACACTCGAACCCAATCCACGTCTACGAGCATAGCATAGCAATAAAGGCATAACGTAGAAGTAACTCCCGAGGGTTTGATAATAAAACAGGTAATAGGTTCTACCTCATCATCTACTTCCCAATACCCACAAGTTAATCACTTCCTAATCATTTAGTGTTTGAGGACTGGAACTAATGCATAAAAACTGGGTATGAAAAGAGTATGATCAATGTGTTACTTGCCTTGCTGATGATTCGCAAAACCTAGGGACTCGTAGTAGCACGCTTCGCACTCCGGGTGTTCTATCGCAAACAAACAATAGCATACATAAGCAATCAAGCAAGGATGCACGGGTAAAACTCAACTAAGAAGATCTAACCAGAAAGTTCAACTTAAGAACTCCGGTTTGCAAAAAGAATCAAATCAAACGGAGCAACGAAACTCAAACTACGAAAGAAACAAGATCCAATTACTAATCTGAACTAAAGTCAAATTTTTACAGTACCAAAATCTTGTTCAAGTTGGTTAAACGGAAAGAGGGTTTCGAGATGAAGATCTAGGCGCTTGAATCGCCTGATTCTGATAAACGAGCGAAAAGATAAACTAAAACGAAAATCGGATCACAAATCACGATCGAAAATAATCGCGAAAAACCCGAGAAAAAGAAAAACGGACGAACAGGCTAACGAACGTATGTTCGTTGTCTGTGACTAACGGGCAAAAACTGAAAAAATGGAACCAGATCTAAAAAACGGATCTAGGGTTTCAGAAAAAATCGACCGGTTTTCTCACGAAAACCGAGGCGGCGGCTACCTCCAGCGAGGTCGGCGAGGCGGTGGCGTCCGACGGCGGCGGGCGGCGGCAGCACGTGGCGGCGGCGCTAGGGTTGTGAGGCGCGGGTGGGCTTCGGCGGGCAGGGGGCCCCGGCTTATAAAGCCCCCCCGTGCGGAGTCCCGCTCGGGTACGGCCCGGAGTCGGTTTGACTTTTTTTTAAATAATTCCGTCGTGCAGAAAATAAATAAATACTAAACGGACTTCAAAAATCCCGAAATAAATTTTCCCCGTCCTCTAAATATATGCTGGACAAGGTGAACATTTATTTGGGCCTAACATGCAATTTTGAAAAACGCGTATTTTTCCTATGCAAATAAAATAGCAATAGAATCCGGATAAAATCAAATATATGATTTTAATATTTTTCCTCCAATATTTCATTTATTTTGGAGAAGTCATATTATCTCCTCTCATATCTTTTAGTATGAAAATATTTGGGAGAAAAATAATAAAACCAATGATCCTCGTCTCGATATTTGATAAAATTCAAATATGATAACGGTGGAATCCCCAACTCTCTCCAAGGGTCCTTGAGTTGCTTAGAATTTCGAGGATCGCGAAACGAAATGCAAGAAAATATGATATGCATGAATGACCCATATATAACATTCCAAATTGAATCTCGCCCTCGAGATTCGGGTTGGCTAAAAAAATAGGTGTGGGTGGTCTTTGCGAAGATCATCCTCTCGTTCCTAGGTGGCTTCATCCTCGGTATGGTGGCTCCACTGAACTTTGCAAAACTTGATAACCTTACTACGAGTGACTCGGCTGGCAAACTCAAGAATTTTGACTGGTTTCTCTTCATAGGTCAGATCACTGTCCAACTGAATTGCTTCCAGGGGTGTTGTATCTCTCAGTGGTATATCGGCCATCTCAGCATGACACTTCTTCAATTGGGAAACGTGAAACATATCATGAACTCTGACAGTCCTTTGAGTAACTCCAACTTGTAGGAAACCTCTCCCATGCGTTCCAAAACACGGTATGGTCCCACAAATCTCGAGGCTAACTTTCCCTTGACTCCAAAACATTTAACACCTCGCAAAGGTGAAACTCGAAGATACGCTCTATCTCCGATTTCGTAGACTACCTCCTTGCGTTTTGAGTCTGCATAACTCTTCTGCCTTGACTGAGCTACCTTCAGTCTATCTCGAATCAGTAACCTTCTCTTCGGATTCCTTAATCAAATCTGGTCCAAACAACTGCCAGTCTCCAACTTCATCCCACATTAACGGTGTTCGGCATCTTCTCCCGTACAAGGCTTTGAACGGTGTCATCTTCAAACTAGCCTGGTAGTTGTTGTTGTACGGGAACTCTGCGTAGGGCAAGTTGTCGTCCCAACTAGATCCATAGTCTAGTGCACAAGCTCTCAACATGTCCTCCAGAATCTGATTAACTCTCTCAGTCTGTCCATCCGTCTGCGGATGAAATGTTGTGCTGAACTCCAGTCTGGTCCCCAAAGTCTGGTGCAACTGATGCCAAAATTTTGAAGTAAACCACCTTCCTCTATCTGATACGATGGTCCTCGGAAGTCCATGCAGACATACGATCCTGGTCATGTATATCTTGGCCAACTTCGCACTTGTATAAGTGGTTTTCACTAGGATAAAGTGAGCCACTTTAGTCAAGCGATCAACTACTACCCATATAGAATCATATCCTGATTTGGTCCTGGGAAATCCGGTGATAAAGTCCATGACAAGTTTATCCCACTTCCATTCGGGTATCGTCATAGGCTGTAGCAACCCTACTCGCTTCTGATGTTCTGCCTTCACTCTTTGACATACATCGCATACGGCTACATACTCGGCAATATCCTTCTTCATACCAGTCCACCAGAAACGCTCCTTCAAATCCAAATACATCTTGGTGTTTCCGGGCTGTATCGAGTATGGTGAGTCATGAGCTTCCTATAGTATCAACTTTCTGATCTCTGCATTATTGGGCACATATATACGGTCCTCAAACCACAGGGTGTCATGCTCATCCTCACGAAAACCTTTGGCTTTGCCTACACTCATCTTCTCTTTTATCTCAGTGATCTTTTTGTCATCCTTCTGAGCTTCTAGAATCTTTTCCAATAGTGTTGACTGAACCTCCAATGTTGCCAAAAAGCCTTTAGGAACTATCTCTAATCGAAGTTCCCTGAGATCCTCGGCTAACTCCTTTGGCATCTCTCCGCGTACGAGGGTGTTAACATAACTCTTATGGCTCAAAGCATCTGCTACGACATTGGCCTTTCTTGGATGATAATGCAGCTTCATATCATAATCCTTTATGAGTTCCAACCATCTCCTCTGCCTGAGGTTAAGCTCCTTCTGTGTGAAGATGTACTTCAAACTCTTGTGATCCATGTATACGTCACAATGGTTTCCAATGAGAAATGTCTCCATGTCTTGAGTGCATGCACTACGGCTTCTAACTCCAAATCATGCGTGGCATAATTTAACTCATGCGGTTTCAGTTGTCGTGAGGCATACGAAACAACTCTTCCATCTTGCATCAGTACTCCTCCAAGTCCTAAGCGTGAAGCATCGCAATACACTTGGAAGTCCTTGCGTATATCCGGCAAAATCAGCACTGGGGCTGTAGTCAAATGCTTCTTCAACTCCTGGAAGCTTGCTTCACATTCCTCAGTCCAATGGAACTTAGTGTCCTTCTTCAACAATGTCGTCATAGGCTTTGCAATCTTAGAGAAATTTTCAATAAATCTCCGATAATATCCCGCAAGTCCAAGAAAACTGTGGATCTCTCGAACTGAGGTGGGTGCCAACCACTCAGTGACTGACTGAACCTTGGCGGGATCTACTGCTATACCCTCTCCGGATATAACATGTCCAAGAAATCTGACTTCCTTCAACCAAAACTCACATTTGCTGAACTTGGCATACAACTGATGTTCCCTGAGCTTCTCCAGAACCATACGTAGATGCTCCTTGTGCTCCTCTTCACTCTTCTAGTATACTAGGATATCATCAATGAACACCACAACGAACTTATCCAAGAACTCCATGAACACCTTGTTCATCATACTCATGAAATAGGCAGGGGCGTTAGTCAATCCAAAAGACATGACCGTATACTCATACAGCCCGTACCTTGTGGTGAAAGTTGTCTTAGGTATATCTTTTTCTCAAATCTTTAGCTGGTGATATCCTGATCGCAGATCGATCTTTGAAAACACTTTAGCTCTTGTCAACTGGTCGAATAAATCATTGATCATCGGCAGGGGGTATTTGTTCTTAATCGTCACTTCATTCAACGCACGATAATCAACAACCATTCTTAGAGATTTATCCTTCTTCTCAACCAATAGCACTGGGGCTCCCCATGGTGATGAACTCCGTCGAATGTAACCTTTCTCCAACAACTCCTTAATCTGCTTCTTGATCTCTTCTAGATCATTTGCGGGCATTCGGTAGGGTCTCTTAGATATTGGCCCGGTGCCTGGCAATAGCTCTATCAAAAACTCGATGTCTCGATCTGGTGGCATGCCTGGTAACTCCTCTGGAAAAACATCTGGGTAATCCTTTACTACAGGCACTTCCTCCTGAACAACTCCCGTGAGGGTATTACTTGGCTCTTCCTAGGCACATGCCTAGATACATACTTGATCCTTTTTCCCTCCGGGGTGGTGGGCAATATCAACTTACTCGCGCAATCAATGTTTCCCCCCATACATCGATAGCCAATCCATCCCTACTATCACATCCAATCCTTGTGACTCCAAAATTATCAGGCCTGAGGGGAAAACATGGCTTCCAATGGTTAGTGGCATCTAAAAACATCCACTGCTTCCATATACTCAGCTCCGAGTGAGGTTACTAGCATAGGTGTTCTAAGTACTTTAGTGGGCAGTTTATACTTATCCATGAATCCCCTTGATATGTATGAATGTGATGTACCAGTGTTAAAAAGAACGATTGCAGTAAATGACTTAACCAAAAACTCACCGATAACGGCATCAGGCTGCTCCTCAACCTCCTCCACGTTCACGTGGTTCACTTGTCCCCTGTTGAAAGGGTTGGGCTTCTTCCCAGCGCTTCCATTGCCATTCCCATTCTTCGCTTTAGGGCACTCAGTGGCGTAGTGTCCAGTCTTTCCGCACTTGAAACAAGTAATGTGACTTAGGTCCTTCTTGGCGGGTGTGGCTGGGTTAGCGCGGTTCTGATTACTACCTGCTCCGTTCCCCTTTCCATTCTTGGGGCCACCGTGGTTGTGAGAACTCCCTCCATTGTGGGTGTGACCTCCATGGTTATGGACAAGTCCTCCCGAGTTCGGGGTTAAACGAGGCTTTTGCTGAGCTCCTGTGTTGTACCTCCCTTGTCCATACTTCCTTTTGCGGCTCTCAATCTGCTGTTGCTTCCCTTCAATCATAAGATCCTTGTCTACCAACTCCTGGTAGTTGTTGAATGTTGCCACCATCAATTGCATGCTCATCTCATCATTCAGCCCTTCCATAAACTTCTCATGTTTTGCGTCATCGGTGGCCACATCATCAGCGGCATAACGAGATAGCTTACTAAATTCATCCACGTAATGCCTCACAGTACGGTTCCCTTGGCGTAAGTTGAGAAACTCACACTTCTTCATGCTCATAGCTCCTGTTGATACGTGGGCTGTGCGAAAAGCCTGCTGAAACTGGTCCCATGTAACAGTGGCTATAGGATAGGTGACAGTGTAATTCTCCCACCATGAGGATGTTGATCCATCCAACTGATGTGCGGCAAAACGCACCTTCTCAGCATCTGTGCATCCTGCAGTGGTTAACTCCCTTCCAATCATGCGGAGCCAATCATCTGCCACTATCGGTTCGGTGCTGTTGGAAAACACCGGCGGCTGCAGCCTCAAAAAACAGGCTAAGTTGTCAACTGGTGGTGGTGGCGGTGGGTTGTTGTTGTTGTTGCCCTAATTCTAAACTAACAACTGCATCAAGGTATTTTGATGCTGGATCAACTGAGTGAGCTCCGGTGGAAAGGTAAATCCGGGGTCACGTCTCGGAGGCATCTGAGGGTTTAGAGGGAAGAGAAATAGAATAGAATAGAATAAGGTCTAGTGAGAAAACACTACCCATATGCACATGAGACAAACACAATCATATCACTCAATCAATCAAGCAAGGGCATACATTCAGTCTAGAACTATCGTTACAAAATTTCTCGGACTATACTATATACATGGTGGAATTCTACTACTGATATGGTGGTCGTCTAGATAAGTTGATCGGTAGAAGACTCCATGATATCTACGCCGGCTTCATCAACATAGTCATCATCACTATCGTCGGGGTCCGAGTCAGTGTCGTCGATGAGGATGTAGTCTTCAGAACGAATCTCCTTGGGTTCGTCGTCTTCTCCTCCTGGCGCGGGGTCTCCCATGAATACTCATAGCTTCTTTGTCAGGTCGTCATTCATCTCCACTAGTATCGTCATCTCCTCCTCGTATCCATCGTGTGTAGACTTGAGTTCTTCTTCAAGCTCGGAGATCCTTGTCATTGCCTTCTTCAGATCTGTCATGCCTGCGCACATCTGGTTCTCCTGGCGACGAATGTGCTGGTTTAACTCATGGATGAAAGCTGCAATGGATCTATCCTTCCTGGTGCTGATCATCTCCCATTGTTCATCTCGGCGCCCATAAATCTGGTAGATAGTATCCTTAAGATCCTTCTTGTAGACTTCTCCAATGCGTCCCATGGTGATGTGGGCTGCCGTACTCTTTCCTAAATTCCAGGTTGGTGCATCGAAGGAAAACTCTATGGGCTCAGTGAATGACGTGAATGTCCTTCCTGGAACTTGAAAATGAATCATCCATCACTCCTCTTCTGGTAAAGTGGCGTTGTAAGTCCGGTGAAGCTTGGTATTCCAATGTTCAGGTACTTAGTGACTTCCTTCAAGTGTCGTCCAAAAGGTGCTTCTTCATTCGGTTGTGCAAACTTGTTCCTTGCGCCCGCCATCCTAAAGAGTAGAAAATGGAGAGGAGTTAGAAATGAGAAGAGAGTAGTGATCTAGGGCTTAGCTTAGTGGTCGTGTCCTATAGTCAGCCTGTGCTCTGATACCATCTTGTAGCGACCCGACCTCAAACGGTCAAGTCTCTGTGCTTCAGTGTCATCCCTGGATCGGTAATGTTGACACACATAGTACTCGAAGGATTTATAACAGAGTAGCAATCACACACTTATTACATCGAATGTCTCCAAAGGAGAACTTATTACAAAAGTTATGGCTTAAGGCCATCTAATACGATAACAGCGGAAGGCTTGGAAGATAAAGTGAGTCCATCAACTCCAACGGCATAGCTGAGCTGCATGGCAATGACCTATCGAACCTTACTCCTCGTCTGGAAAAGTCTGCAACATGATACGTTGCAGCCCGAAAAACGGGCCAGCACATGGAATATGATGGCAATGTAACACAGTAGAGCAAGGAACATAATGATGCTAACGCTATATGCGATATGGCTGGTGGAGGCTGTATGGTCAATATGTTTTTGCAAAAAGCCAATTTTTCCCTACAACAAAGGTATAAGTTTTATTTTAACTATCATGGTAGTTGAAACATCATTGATAAGGTTCCTCCAACTCAATCCCAATTAAAGTAATTCATTAACCCATCCAACTAAATTAGGGTGATGAGATATAATAGGATAATCCAAATACTAGATACTCAAGATGTCCATAACCGGGGACACGGCTAACCATGATTAGATTGTACACTCTGCAGAGGTTTGCGCACTTTCCCACAAGACTCGATATCCCCCGTTGGATTTCTCACACTACATGGTTTTTGAGAAACGGATGACCGAGACACAGTCTTTCAGAAGTATTAACTCTTTACTCTCGGTGGACAGTTACACCAACTGAGGGAGTCCTGGATTAGGGGGTGTTCGGGTAGCCGGACTATACCTTCAGCCGGACTCCTGGACTATGAAGATACAACATTGAAGACTTCGTCCCGTGTCCGGATGGGACTTTCCTTGGCGTGGAAGGCAAGCTTGGCGATGCGGATATTCAAGATCTCCTACCATTGTAACCGACTCTGTGTAACCCTAACCCTATCCGGTGTCTATATAAACCGGAGGGTTGTAGTCCGTAGGCAATAAACTCCATACTCAACAATCATACCATAGGCTAGCTTCTAGGGTTTAGCCTCCTTGATCTCGTGGTAGATCTACTCTTGTACTACCCATATCATCAATATTAATCAAGCAGGAGTAGGGTATTACCTCCATCGAGAGGGCGCGAACCTGGGTAAAACAAAGTGTCCCCTATCTCCTATTACCATCCGGCCTAGACGCATAGTTCGGGACCCCCTACCCGAGATCCGCCGGTTTTGACACCGACATTGGTGCTTTCATTGAGAGTTCCTCTGTGTCGTCGCTTTTAGGCCCGATGGCTCCTTCGATCATCAACGATGATGCAGTCCAGGGTGAGACTTTTCTCCCCGGACAGATCTTCGTCTTCGGCGGCTTTGCACTGCGGGCCAATTCGCTTGGCCACCTTGAGCAGATCAAAAGCTACGCCCCTGGCCATCAGGTCAGGTTTGGAAGCCTAAAATACACGGCTGACATCCGTGGGGACTTGATCTTCGACGGATTCGAGCCACAGCAAAGCGCGCCACACTGTCTCGATGGGCATGATATAGCTCTGCCACCGAACAGCGCCTTGGAGGCCGCACACGCATCGGTTCCGACCATTGATTCGGAGCCTACTGCACCGATCGAGGATCAGCGGTTGGACGCTGCCTCAGGGGCTGTGATCTCAGCGGCGATTGAGCCAAACTCCAGCCCCGCACTCCGCATGGCCCACGACTTCGAGGAGCCGGATTCTTCTCCGAGATCCGAGCCCCCCGCGCCCCTGCCGATCGAATCCGATTGGGCGCCGATCATGGAGTTTACCGCTGCGGACATCTTTCAGCACTCGCCCTTCGGCGACATCCTGAATTCTCTAAAGTCTCTCTCTTTATCAGGAGAGCCCTGGCCGGACTACGGTCAGCAAGGTTGGGACACGGACGACGAAGAAATTCAAAGCCCACCCACCACCCACTTCGTAGCCACTGTCGACGACTTAACCGACACGCTGGACTTCGACTCCGAAGACATCGACAGCATGGACGACGATGCAGGAGACGAACAAGAACCAGCACCTGTAGGGCGTTGGAAGGCCACCTCGACATATGACATATATATGGTGGATACTCCAAAAGATGGAGATGGCATGGAACAGTGGGGGATGACGCCCCCAAGAAACAGCAAAAGCGCCAGCGTCAACAGCGCCGCTCTAAATCCCGCCAAAGCAAAAACGGTGATTCCGGCACGGGAGATAATACTACCCCGGATAGCGCCGATGAACACCCACCTCAGCAAAATTATGCACAGGAAGATGGAGAAACCAGCCCTCATGAAAGAGTGGCAGAACGAGAGGTCGAGGATGATAACTATACGCCTCCCTCCGAAGACGAGGCTAGCCTCGATGATGACGAATTCGTCATACCATCAGACCCCGCCGAACAAGAGCGTTTTAAACGCAGGCTTTTAGCTACGGCAAGCAGCCTCAAGAAAAAGCAGCAACAGCTTAGAGCTGCCCAAGAATTGCTAGCTGACAGATGGACTGAAGACCTTGCGGCCGAAGAGTATGAACTCGAACGCCCCTCCAAGAGTTGCCCGAAGCGCAGGCCGCTACCCCGATCAGGGGAGGAAGCACCTACATCACCAGCGCATGACATGGCAGACCGGCCACCTCGCAGTCGCGACAGAGAGGCCTGTCGGCCCTCCACCCAAGCCATGCCCCGACGCCGCTCAACTAAGGCACGGGAAAATGCGCCCGACCTGCGAGACATACTGGAGGATAAGGCAAGACAAACAAGATCGATCTACGGATCGCGCAGGTGCCCTACGGCATGTGACAATAATCTTCACTCCGGATACAACAAATCCGGCCGGGCCGAACACAACAGACATAGCTCTTCCGAGCTGCGTCGCGATATAGCCCAGTACAGAGGCGCCGCACACCCGCTATGCTTCACGAATGAAGTAATGGATCATAAAATCCCAGAGGGTTTCAAACCCGTAAACATCGAATCATACGATGGCACAACAGATCCGGCAGTATGGATTGAGGATTACCTCCTTCACATCCACATGGCACGCGACGATGATCTACACGCCATCAAATACCTCCCGCTCAAACTTAAAGGACCGGCCCGGCATTGGCTTAACAGTTTGCCAGCAGACTCAATCGGTTCTTGGGAGGACCTGGAAGCCGCATTCCTCGACAACTTCCAGGGCACTTATGTGCGATCGCCGGATGCCGACGACTTAAGCCACATAATTCAGCAGCCAGAGGAATCGGCCAGACAATTCTGGACACGGTTCCTAACAAAGAAAAACCAGATAGTCGACTGTCCGGACGCAGAGGCCCTAGCAGCCTTCAAGCATAACATCTGCGACGAGTGGCTTGCCCGGCACCTGGGACAGGAAAAACCGAAATCCATGGCAGCCCTCACGACACTCATGACCCGCTTTTGCGCGAGAGAAGACAGCTGGCTAGCTCGCAGTAACAACTTATCAAAGAACCCCGGTAATTCGGATACCAAGGACAAAAGTGGCAGGACACGTCAGAATAAGCAAAAACGCCGCGTTAACAGCGACAACAATGAAGACACGGCAGTCAATGCCGGATTCAAAGGCTATAAATCCGGTCAGCAGAAAAAGCCATTCAAAAAGAATACTCAGGGCCCGTCCAGTTTGGACCGAATACTCGATCGCTTGTGCCAGATACATGGCACCCCCGAAAGGCCAGCCAATCACACTAACAGGGATTGTTGGGTGTTCAAGCAGGCAGGCAAGTTAAGGGCCAAAAACAGAGACAAGGGCCTGCACAGCGATGACGAGGAGCCCAAGCCGCCGAACAACAATGGACAGAAGGGCTTTCCCCCACAAGTGCGGACGGTGAATATGATATACGCAACCCACATTCCCAAGCGAGAGCGGAAGCGTGTGCTGCGGGACGTATACGCGATGGAGCCAGTCGCCCCAAAGTTCAACCCATGGTCCTCCTGCCCGATCACTTTTGATCGAAGGGACCATCCCACTAGCATCCGTCATGGCGGCTTCGCCGCATTGGTTCTTGACACAATCATCGACGGATTTCATCTCACAAGAGTCCTCATGGACGGCGGCAGTAGCCTGAACCTGCTTTATCAGGATACAGTGCGGAAAATGGGCATAGATCCCTCAAGGATTAAACCCACAAGAACGACCTTTAAAGGCATTATACCAGGTGTAGAAGCCAACTGTACAGGCTCAGTAACACTTGACGTGGTCTTCGGATCCCCGGACAATTTCCGAAGCGAAGAGTTAATCTTCGATATAGTCCCGTTTCGCAGTGGCTATCACGCCCTGCTCGAACGAACCGCGTTTGCAAAGTTCAATGCGGTGCCGCACTATGCATATCTCAAGCTCAAGATGCCAGGCCCTCGAGGAGTAATTACGGTCAATGAAAACACCGAACGCTCCCTCCGTACGGAGGAGCATACGGCGGCTCTCGCAGCGGAGGTACAAAGTAGCATTCTCAGGCAATTCTCCAGTCCAGCAATTAAAAAGCCAGACACTGCCAAGCGCGCCCGGAGTAACCCACAGCAGGACCTCCTGGCACACTCTGAGCAAGCGTAGCAAGGCGGCCCCAACCCCAGCTTTCGCGACATAGCGAAACCAGTACCTCGCGTACATAACTACGCCCTTGAAATACCATGGGCAGAGGGGAAGGGGCACAATAATGGCACACCCAAAATACGGCTTAAAACATACTAGGGGCTGCCGGATTCTTTTTTTAATTTTTTCTTACTTTCAGGACTCCATACTTCGGACGACCTGTTCGGCAATTCGACTGCCGCACAAACGATGCAAGATCCAGGGAGGCAGACAAGCCATGCCACATTATGGAATCCCAGGTGGTCTCCGTTACGAGCGCTATACCTGTTTTAAATACAATTCCGCGGCCTGCCCCTGGTCAGGACATACTGAATAGTCCAATATCTTTTGCTTACCGCACTATTTGTATCGTTCGGCTTTGATAAATAGCCTCACTATAAACAATGCTTAGCTTTTTGTCTATTTTTTGCATTACTCTCTTTTATATATGTTCATTAATGACATGTTGCACCCGTACACTATGGTACGGCAAGTACGCCAGGGGCTTCAGTACCCTTTAATATGGCGAGGGAAGTCCGTACACTTTCACAAGTGCAGCACCCCGAACTTATAGCACTATATGCATCGGCTCCGAATCATGATTTGGGTCAATAGTTGGATTTGCCCGGCTCCTATGTTTTGGTGCCTTATGTTCCGCTATATTGGCTAAGGTAGCACTAGGAGAACCACTGCGATTGTGCCCCGGTTAAGCTAGGTTAAGCACCTCAGTGGAGAAAGCTAAAACTGACTGTCATGATGAGGTGAGAGACCGGTCGCTGTTCGAGAGGTTTTTCGGGTCCCTAAAGACTTATGCCGCTTCGAGCGAGGAGCTGGATAACCCCAGCCAAGGCGTGGATAGCGCCCCGAACTCGGTCTTCCGAACTAGGGGCTTCGACGAAATTTAAAATTATAAAGTTCTATGGCTAAGTGAGAGTGTTCAAGCATTATAGTCCGATTGCCTGGTTCGTCGTGCTGAGCGCCTCCCTCGAAGGACCCAAACATGGGAAAAAGAGCGCACAGGTTTATCACCGAACACCCCAGCACTAGTGGCATGGGGGCAGAAGCCGACGACTGGCCATCTCTCAATTTTTCATAAACGGCCGCACAGAAAATAATATTTTAAATTCAATAAGCATTGCTTAGCGCATATGAACAAGTTTTCAGCGCACAGGATAAAATCGAGCGAGTTCATTCAAAAATTACATCCTTGGTGCACTCATCCGCTACAAGGCGGGCACCCGCAAGAACATCCTTATAGTAGTTCTCGGGCTTGCGATGCTCCTTCCCCGGCGGCGGCCCGTCCCTAACAAGCTTCTCACTGTCCAGCTTACCCCAGTGCACCTTTGCACGGGCAAGGGCCCTACGGGCACCTTCGATGCAGACGGAGCGCTTGATGACCTCGAGCCTTGGACAGGCCTCCACCAGCCGCCGCACCAGCCCGAAGTAGCTCCCAGGTAGGGCCTCTCCGGGCCACGGCCGAACTATGAAGCCCTTCATGACCTGTTTGGCCACCTTGTGGAGCTCGACCAGCTGTTTCAGCTAGTCGCTCAAGGGCACAGGGTGTCCGGCCTCAGCATACTGAGACCAGAACACCTTCTCCATCGAGCTGCCCTCTTCAGCTCGGTAGAATGCGGCGGCGGCGGATACGCTGCGGGGAAGATCTGCGAATGCCCCTGGAGAGCTCCGGATTCGGGTAGTAACAAGTAGTTTACTTTTATATTTCTGCTTTGCATAAAGAATGCCTTACCCGCTGCTATCTTTTTCACCTCCTCCAACTCTCGGAGGGCCTTTTGGGATTCGGCCTTGGCAGACTTGGCAGTCTCAAGGGCCGCCGCGAGCTCGGACGCTTGGGACTTTGACTCAAGCTCCAAACTCTCATGTTTTTTCATGAGAGCCTGAAGCTCTCGCTCCACCTCGCCGACCTGAGCCCCAAGTTCCTCTCGCTCAATGCGCTCGGCGGCCGTTTTCTTTTCGGCCTCAGATAGCGCCTGCTGGAGGGTCGCCACCTCAGTCGTGGCCCCTACAATAAGCAGTACAATCCTATTATTTTTTGCAATCACGCCTCTCTATAGGCACCCTTTTCAGTAAGGTATTTCTTACCTTCTTTCTCCTCGAGCTGTCGCTTGGCAAGGCCGAGCTCTTACTCGGTCCGCTCGAGGTCCTGCTTCAGGACACCCACCTCCGCAGTCAGTGCGGTGGTGGATAGCAGCGAAGCCTGCATACGCATATTGACTCTTTTTGTTAGACTCCTGCGAAATTTACTAGATCCTCTATTCGGCTTTTCTTTCCGAACGCCAAACAGAGCATCAGGGGCTACTGTCTATGCGGTAATATTTTTACATATTTTTACTTACCTCGAAGCCTGTTAGAAGACTAGCACAAGCTTCAGTCAGTCCGCTCTTGGCGGACTGAACCTTCTGGATCACCGTACTCATAATAGTATGGTGCTCCTCGTCGATGGAGGTGCCTTCAAGCACCTCCAGCAGATTGTCCGGCGCCTCCGGTTGGACGGAGGCTGCCGGCTCAGAAGACTTGCTCCTCTTGGAAGGAGTTTGCCTACCGCAGTCCAGAACTATTGAAGATTCCGGCGCGGTGTCTGGCATAAAGCCGGACTTGGAGCCCTGGGGGGTCTTGTCCCCTTTACTCCTGGAGTCCGGGAGGTCACCTTGCGGCTCCTCTAGGACCACCTCCTCCTGCCCCGGAGCTCGTTGTGATGCCACTTCGGCGTCATCCGCAGTGCGGGGGGAGACAGCGGGCGGAACTGAGTTCACGTCCGAAGAATCCAGGGAGCCGCTCGACGACTCGTTGAGTTCGGCTCGGGGTGGGCTGCATGATTATATTCAACATTAGGGAAAGCTGTGCGACAAAAGGAATATCATGAGTTACTCTGGTATCCGAACACTTATGATTTCGCCGGACGCCTGGCCCTGTCCGGCCACTCCTCTTCATCCTCGTCGGCGTCGGGGGCGTAGTCCGGAGGAGGGGTCTTCCTCTTCTTGGACCCTTCGGCCTTCCCCCTTGGGGCGGCCTTCCTTTTCTTTCCTCCCTCCGCTGGGGGGGAGAGCTTTCTTCTTCCTCCTCCTCGTTTTTACGGGAGGAGGGCGTCTCGGACTCGTCGGATGACGAGTCCGACAACACCACGTTGCGGGTACTCTTTCGAGTCCCCGTGGTCTTCTTCTTCTTGGCCTTCTTTTCCGGCACCACATAAGGCGCCGGAGCCAGCAGCTTCACTAGTAGAGCTGGGGCTGGGTCTTCGGGCAGCGAAGCCGGACAGTTAATCGGTCCGGATACCGCCCGCCAAGCCTGTCAAAGGTAAGGGAGTTTAGATCCCGCATAGAGTTAAACTATGAAAAAACTCAACATCCTGTAAAACGTGAAAATAGCTTACCTCGCTCGCGTGACGCTGCGAGCTGTATCCGCGGTCCTCGGAAGCGGATGTGGGAGCCTCGGCGCCTTTGGTTAGCACCTTCCAAATGTCTTCATACATCGTGTCGAAGAGCCTGTTAAGGGTTTGGTGCTGCGCCGGGACGAACTCCCACAGATTAAAATCCCGTTGTTGGCACAGGAGGATCCGGTGGACGAGCATAACCTAGATTACATTAAAAAGCCGGATTGGCTTGTTCACCAGGGACTGGATGCATGTTTGCAATCCGGTCACCTCTTTTTCGTCACCCCATGATAGGCCCGTCTCTTTCCAGGACATAAGCCGCGTGGGGGGTCTGGATCGGAACTCGGGAGCTGCGGTCCATTTCGGATCGCGTGGCTCGGTGATTTAAAACCACCCGGATTGCCACCCCTTTAGGGTCTCCACGAAGGAGCCCTCGAGCCATAGGACGTTGGCCATCTTGCCTGCCATGGCGCCTCCGCACTCCGCCTGGCTGCCGCACACCACCTTGGGCTTGACGTTTAAGGTCTTGAGCCAGAGGCCGAAATGAGGGCGGACGCGGAGGAAAGCCTCGCATACGATGATAAACGCCAAGATATGGAGGATGAAGTTCGGGGCCAGATCGTGGAAATCCAGGCCGTAGTAGAACATGAGCCCCCGGACAAATGGGTGGAGTGGAAAACCTAGTCCGCAGAGGAAGTGGGGAAGGAATACTACCCTCTCATGGGGCCTTGGGGTGGGAAGAAGCTGCCCCTCCTCAGTAAGCCGATGCGCGATGTCTTTGGATAAGTATCTGGCCTTCCTTAGCTTTTTGACATGGCCCTCCATGACAGAGGAGACCATCCACTTGCCTCCCGCTTCGGACATTGCTGGAGAAGGTTGAAGTGGGAAGTGCGGGCTTGGGCGCTGGAGCTCGAGTGCGCAGGAGATGGATAGGCAAAGGAGGAAGAAGGCATAGGTAAAAAAGGTGGATCCTTCTCCCCTTATATGGGCGGATGCGGTTGTGCATCCCCACCTGCCTAATAAAACTCGCTTGCCTCCCAAGTGCCGTGGTAAAGGGCACGGTTAGGGTTACCCACGTCCGTATTGATGAGAAACCCGTAAAAAGGGGACGCGATATCTGCTTTGACAAGACGTGCCAAGGAAACCGCCTCGCAAAACATGCTGAGGTGGAAAAGTAAAAACGATTCGCGTAAAGGACTTGGCCGTAGTGTGATAGCGCACTGCGGAATACGTCAGCAGATTTGATTTGTGTCAATATTATTCTCTCTATGGCAATATGTGGAAACTTATTTTGCAGAACCGGACACTACTCTTGGTGTTTACTAATCTTCTATGAAGGACTTGGAGGAGGAACCCGCCTTGCAATGCCGAAGACAATTTGCGTGCCGGACTCGTCGTCATTGAAGCCTGGTTCAGGGGCTACTGAGGGAGTCCTGGATTAGGGGGTGTTCGGGTAGCCGGACTATACCTTCAGCCGGACTCCTGGACTATGAAGATACAAGATTGAAGACTTCGTCCCGTGTCCGGATGGGACTTTCCTTGGCGTGGAAGGCAAGCTTGGCGATGCGGATATTCAAGATCTTCTACCATTGTAACCGACTCTGTGTAACCATAACCCTATCCGGTGTCTATATAAACCGGAGGGTTGTAGTCCGTAGGCAATAAACTCCATACACAACAATCATACCATAGGCTAGCTTCTAGGGTTTAGCCTCCTTGATCTCGTGGTAGATCTACTCTTGTACTACCCATATCATCAATATTAATCAAGCAGGAGTAGGGTATTACCTCCATCGAGAGGGCCCGAACCTGGGTAAAACAAAGTGTCCCCTGTCTCCTGTTACCATCCGGCCTAGATGCACAGTTCGGGACCCCCTACCCGAGATCCGCCGGTTTTGACACCGACACCAACTTTCCCTCTACATCTGCTAGCCCACCACTGAAAGAGGTCACACAACCTACTCATACTATGCCAGAGCCCATAATGGCTTGTGGCTACACACGGAAGTTTCTAGCATGAATAGTCTTACGATCCCTTTGAGCCTGGGTTGCGGACCGTAGGAAAATCACACGGGTACTCCAGGATATCCTAGGACAACACTGGATTCTCCAGGTGCCCAAACAAGCAATCCACCCAGATGTGTATTAAGGTTGCCACCTTAAGTTGAACCATTAATTAACAATCTCACATCTGTCATGGATACACACAAACCCAATCCACGTCTACGAGCATATCATATCAATAAATGCATAACGTAGAAGTAACTCCCGAGGTTTTGATAATAAAACATGTAATAGGTTCTACCTCATCATCTACTTCCCAATACCCACAAGTTAATCACTTCCTAATCATTTAGTGTTTGAGGATTGGAACTAATGCATAAAAACTGGGTATGAAAAGAGTATGATCAATGTGTTACTTGCCTTGCTGATGATTCGCAAAACCTAGGGACTCGTGGTAGCACGCTTTGCACTCCGGGTGTTCTATCACAAACAAACAATAGCATACATAAGCAATCAAGCAAGGATGCACGGGTAAAACTCAACTAAGAAGATCTAACCAGAAAGTTCAACTTAAGAACTCCGGTTTGCAAAAAGAATCAAATCAAACGGAGCAACAAAACTCAAACTGCGAAAGAAACAAGACCCGATTACTAATCTGAACTAAAGTCAAATTTTTATAGTACCAAAATCTTGTTCAAGTTGGTTAAACGTAAATAGGGTTTCGAGACAAAGATCTAGGCACTTGAATCGCCTTATTCCGATAAACGAGCGAAAAGATAAACTAAAACGAAAATCGGATCAGAAATCACGATCGAAAATAATCACGAAAAACCCGAGAAAAAGAAAAACGGACGAATAGGCTAACAAACGAACGTTCGTTGTCTGTGACTAACGGGCAAAAACTGTTCGTTAAAGCGAACGTACGGACGAACATCCGCAATATAACTAAATCAAAAAAATGAACCGAATCTAAAAAACGAATCTAGGGTTTCGGAAAAAAAACTAATCGGTTTTCTCGTGAAAACCGAGGCGGCGGCGGCTACTACCTCCGGCGAGGTCGGCGAGGCGGCGGCGGAGCGGCATCCGACGGTGTCCGGCGGCGGCGGCGGTAGCACGCGGCGGCGGCGCTAGGGTGGCGGCGACGCTAGGGTTGCGGGGCGCGGGTGGGCTTCGGCAGCTGGTGGGCTTCGGCGGGCAGGGGGGGCCGGCTTATAAAGCCCCCCCGGGCGGAGTCCCGCTCGGGTACGACCCGGAGTCGGTTTGACTTAATTTTTCTAAATAATTCCGCCCTGCAGAAAAAAATAGTAAACGGACTACAAAAATCCCGAAATAAATTTTCCCCGTCCTCTAAAAATATGCTGGACAAGGTGAACATTTATTTGGGCCTAAAATGCAATTTTGGAAAACGTGTATTTTTCCTATGCAAATAAAATAGCAATAAAATCCGAATAAAATCAAATATATGATTTTAATATTTTTCCTCCAATATTTCATTTATTTTGGAGAAGTCATATTATCTCCTCTCATATCTTTTAGTATGAAAATACTTTTGAGAGAAAAATAATAAAACCAATGATCCTCGTTTTGATATTTGATAAAATTCAAATATGAAAATGGTGAAATCCCCAACTCTCTTCGAGGGTCCTTGAGTTGCTTAGAATTTCGAGGATCACGAAACGAAATGCAACAAAATATGATATGCATGAAAGACCTATGTATAACATTCCAAATTGAAAATTTGGGATGTTACAAGACGGCAACGGCAAACCGTGACGCAATAAACACAAGCGTCGCAATAACAATGATAGAACGCAAGACACGGCGGTCAACGCCGGATTCAGTGGCTCCAAGCCCGATCAACGGAAAAAGTCATTCAAGGCAAATAGAGACGGACCATTCAATCTAGACAAAATACTGGATCGGTCCTGCCAGATTCATGGCACCCCCGATATACCAGCTACTCACACCAACAGAAGTTGTTGGGTATTCAAACAAGCCGGCAAGCTTAATGTCGAGCACACGGGCAAGGGGCCGCCCAGTGACAGCAATGACGAAGAGACTCTCTAGCAGAATACCGGGGGTTAGAAGGAATGTCCCCCCAAAGTAAAAACCGTAAACATGGTATACGTGACGCACACCCCTACAGGGGAGCGCAGGCGCGCACACCGGGACGCATACGCCATAGAGCCGTTACCCACAAAAATTTCACGATATCCGTCCCGAAGGTTTGACGGCTCTGATCATCGACCCAATTATTGATGGATTCCATCTCACGAAAATACTTATGAACGGCGGTTGTAACCTTAATCTACTCTACCAAGACACTGTCCGCATAATGGGCATCGTTCCTTCAAGAATTAAGCCCACTACAACTACCCTCAAGGGAGCAGTGCCTGGCGTAGAATCCCGTTATAGGGGCTCCGTCACATTGGAAGTCGTCTTCGGTTCGCCGAACAACTTCCGAAGCAAAGGTTTGACCTTTGATATTGTCCCGTTCCGCAATAGTTACCACACACTTCTGGGGTGTACCGCTTTTGCTCGTTTTAATATAGTACCACAAGCCTGCGCAAAACTTAAGATACCCGGTCCACACGGGGTCATAACACTAAATGGAATTATGGAACACTTCCCCCATATAGAGGATCATACTGCGGCTACCACAGTTGAAGTACAAAGCGGGCTCATAAAGCCGCATATCTCGTCGACCATTAAGCCGCCGGTCTCTATTAAGTGGGACCGATCAATCTCAGAGGTGGATTAGTAGTCCGGCCTCCGTCGTTCGCCTCATATACCTGCAAAGTTTGCACCGCGCGTACATAATTATGCACTTAAAATACCCCGGTCATCGGCGGAGGCACAACACGGACATGCCTACAAGCACTCCCATAGTCTCCTTTCCTTTTCTTTTCTTTTCTAACTACTTTCTTTTATCTTTTACCACAGGTGGTTATCTCTGGACTCTTTCGGAGTTCGGCTTCATTCACCTACCCAAAGGCTACTCCTGTTAAGGAGTCCTTTCACCGAGGAAGGCGGTGCAGACGTGCGACAGGAGGTCCAACTAATTCTTTGTAGACCGCACTCTCTATTTAGAGCCTGTAAAGTGCCTTCTCCCTCAGCCTTCGACCACCGGCATGTCAAATAGCCTGGGCCGTGGCGTTATTCCCTGCAAAATGGCAATTGGCATATCAATCAGCTTCCAGCGAACATAATCCGTATTCAGCATTCACCTTTTTTAAAAAAGGAGCTAAAATTTTCCGGTTGTTTCACACACGCACCTCGGTACAAATTGCCAGGGGCTCAATACGGGAACAAATAAATTGCCGGCAAGTCCGAACAGCTTTATAGCACACTTCGGTGTCATGATTTCGGCCTTATATGCATCAGCTCCGAATCATGTCTTTGGTTAATAGTTAGGTTGCCCGGTTCCTGTGCTTTCTACCTTACGTTCCTCTCTATCGGCTAGGGTAGTAAAGGGAGAACTATTGCGCTTGTGTCCTGGTTTATCCGAATGAGCACCTTAGTAGAGAAATCTGAAAACTGACTGTCATGATGCGGCGAGAGCTAGTCAACCACTCGATGACTTATCAGAATCTTTCGCGATTCCTTCTGTATTACACGAAGGACCATTGTTCCGGTCACCTATGTAACGCACCGTATTCGGATAGCCACGTACATACTAGGGGCTATATCATAGACCCACCGTCAAACTCCTATGGCTAAGTGAAAGTGTTAATGCCCTATAGTCTGATTGCCTAGTTCGCCGCATTGACACCTCCTTCATGGACCAAGACGTTGGGTCAAGAGTGATCAAGTGCTTCTCCGAACACCCCCGTATTTTTTATGCGAGGGGGCTGAAGCCGACGACTGGAAAACTTTCAGATTATATAAAAAAATGGCCGCACAGGAGAAGCCAAAACTTTTAGGCATAGTCTTATAATATCATAATATTGTTTTTACAATTTCGGCACATTCACTCGAAGAACATATCTTTCAAGCACTGAACCTCTATTAAGCGGGAGCCCTCTAGGACATATTCAAAATAATGCTCCGGCGTGTGTTTGTCCTTGCCCCCGGGTGGACTCTTCGCCGCAATATCGGTGGCCTTCATCTTCGCCCAATATGTCTTGACACGGGCAAAGGCCATCCATGCACCTTCAATGCACGCTGATCGCTTCACGGCGTCGATACGCGGCACCACATCCATAAGTCGTTGTACCAAACCAAAATAACTATTCGGAATTGGCTCAGTCGGCCACAGCCGGACCATGACGTCCCTCATGGCAGAACCGGATATCTTGTGGAGCTGGGCCCACTGGGACATCTATTCGTTTAGCAACAGCGGGCACTTTGGCATCCCGAATTGTGTCCAAAAAAGCTTCTCAATTGCATACCCTTCTTGTGCTTGGTAAAATTACGCTGCATCGGAGGCACTCTTCGACAAGTCCAAGAACATGTCTGGAGAGCTCCACATTTGATTAAGCGGGGCATACTTCGGATCGCCGAATTTAGTCTGTAATAAGAAAGGCTTACCGGTCGCTATCTCGCCTGCTTGCCGGATCTCCTCCCAAGCCGCCCTAGACTCGGATTGTGCTTCCCTCGCCTGTCGTAAGGCATTGTCGAGATCGGCCATTTGGCTTTGTTATCCTTCTCAAGGAATTTGCACCGGATAGTGGTTTCCTTTAGCTCACGCGCCATGGTAGACATCCTCTCCTCGCACTGGCGCCGAGCAGCCTGTTCGACTCTTAACTCATCAGCTGCCTTCTTGGCAGCCACGTTACTCATCCGGGCGTGCTCCTTTGCTCGGGCAAGTTCAGCCCGAAGGGCCTCTACTGCGGCAGCACTATCTGCAGTTATACATATAATTCTTAGCTTCGCGCTCAGGTTATTACACATATATACACTGACCGCCTTAAAAACATACCTTGCGCCTCATCGAGCCGTCGGTTAATAAGCACGATGTCGTCATTTGCCGCATCAAGTTTCTGCTCCAGACCTGCAACCTCCGCAGCGTGGGCAGTCGTCGTGGATGTAAAAGCATGTGCTCCAACCAATTAGATTGTTTATTGTGCATATCTCCTTCGATCCTATGATTGCCTCCCTTTGGACGCCAACCGGAGTCTCAGGGGCTACTACCTATACACAGGTCCACTTTGCATATAAATCATGATCGAAAATATTACATTATGTACCTCAAAGCCTCTTAGCAGGCCCATGAAAGCTTCATTCAATCCACTTCTCGCAGACATAATCCTCTCAGCCACCGTACCCATCAAGGTATGATGTTCCTCTGAGACGGAGGAATATCGCAACATGCCCATCAGTGTATCGGGCGCCTCCAGATCCTGGGAAGCGGCGGTGGGAGTATGGACTCCCTTTGAAGGGATATGCCTTCTCAACCCCAAAGTCATCTCTGGCTGTAAACCAGATAGTCCAGATTCTTTATCATTGGTCCCCATAGGGACCGCACACCCCAGACCCTGCGCAACCGAGGTTTCACCTTGGGTCATTATCTTCATCATCCTCTGCACCTCTTGTTGATCGGGAGAGATCCTTCGGGACGACACCTCGAAGTTGTCCGCCCAATTGCGCGAGGAATCCTGTGGAGGCGTCTTGCTTTCCATCATCTCCAGAAGAAGATCCTGAAGAGGATTGTTGAGGAAGACTACGCGCCGGACTGCAAAATGTATATTCTAGACGTTACTCTTGTGACAGGAAAAGGAACGGGGTATGTTTAAAACACCCTTGTTCACTTATGATTCAGCTAAAGGCTCGTCCTTATGGAGGAACTGTACGACAGTGTCGTCTTCTAAGCCCGAACCGCCTGATAGGAGCGTCTTACCTTGCTTAGGAGCCTTTACCTCCCAACCTTCGGAGACGGCCCTTTTCTTACCATGGGGAGAAGGGATGTTAGCTTCTCCTTCCCTTTTGTTTTCGAAAGAAGGAACTTTAGTCTCCTCGGACACAGTGTTTGGTGTATCATCGGAATGGAGGCCACCTTTGGCCTCCCAGCTCTCTTCATTGTCCTTTCTCACCGGCACCTGGAATGGTGCCGGGACCAGCATCCTTGTTAGCACAGGACTAGTTGAGTCTTCGGGAAGAGGGGTCGAACACCTAATTCGCTCCGTGTTCTTCGTCCAACCCTGGAAAAAGATGGTTTTCTCAGCCTCTCATCACGGGGTGTTTAATTAAGCTGTTCAAGAATCGAGTTCTTACCGAGGAATCCGGATGAATGCAGTCAAGGCTGATGTCCTCGGTAGTGTCCGGCCACTGTTTCCGTGTCCCGGAGAACAACTTCCACATTCCTCTATGCGTTGTACCGAAGAAGTGCTGAAGGGTCCGTGGTCCTTCCAGATTAAACACCTACGTATGGAGGGGCCATCGCTGGCACGAGAGGACCCGGCGGACTAACATTACTTGAATCACGTCGATGAGACCGGTATCCCTCTCGATACTCCGGATGCGGCTCTGTAGAGTCTGCACTTCGTCGATTGATCCCCAACCCAGCCCCTTGTTAATCCATGATGCGAGCTGAATTGGAGGGCCGGATCGGAACGCATGTGTAGCTGCCCACTTGGTACCACGGGGTTCTGTGATGTAAAACCACTCCTGTTTCCATAAGTTGGAAGATTCTGTGAAGGATCCTTTTAACCATAGGGCGTTGGTGAGCTTGCTCACCGTAGCGCCCCCACACTCCACTTGCTTCCCCTCGATCACCTCCGGCTTCACATTAAAGGTCTTGAGCCATAAGCTGGAGTGTGGGTGAATACGGAGAAAGGCCTCGCACATGACGATGAACGCTGAGGTGAGAAGAAAAGAATCCGGGGCTAGATCGTGAAAATCTAGCCTGTAATAAAACATGAGCCCTGGAATGAAGGGGTGAAGAGCGAACTCTAGCCCTCGGAGGAAGTGGGAGATGAACACGACCCTTTCGCCGGATCTGGGAGTAGGAATAATATGCTCTTGAGCAGGGAGCCTATGGGGGATTTCCGCGGTCAAGTACTTTGCTGCCCGGAGCTTCGCAATATCCTCCTCTGTGACAGAGGAAGCCACCCACCGGCCTTGAAGGCTATGTCCTGACATGACGGGGAAGCTCGAAGCAATTAGATTGAACCTTGGGTGCTGGAACTCGAGGTTGGAGAGGTTGAGGAAAGGGTTGGCGTAAAGAAGAATGTCGGGTCGTAGCCCTTTTATAAAAGCGATGAATATCGAACGCCTCCTCCTGGGCCTTAAAGCCTGCCTATTCTTAAGGAATCATGCCAACATAACGGTAGGGATACCCATGCCCATATTGACGAGAATCCCATAATAAGGGGACACGATCTTTGCTTCGACGAGACGTGCTAGTAAAACTGCGTCACGAAACATGGAACGACAGACTAAAAAACGGTTCGAAATAATAACCGGGCAGGGACGTGATATCACGTTACCAAAAAGAAGAGAGTTGTCAATATATTGGACTCATGAAATATTATACTCTCTGCGGTGGTGTGTGATACGTCCATTTTGCATCATGCTTTTATATGGATATTTATTGCATTATGGGTTGTTATTCACATTATGTCACAATACTTATGCATATTCTCTCTTATTTTACAAGGTTTACATGAAGAGGGGGAATGCCGGCAGCTGGAATTCCGGGCTAGAAAAGGAGCAAATATTAGAGACCTATTCTGCACAACTCCAAAAGTCCTGAAACTTCACGGGAGCACGTTTTAGAATATATAAAAAATATTGGGCGGAAGAAGTACCAGAGGGGGACCACCCACCATCCACGAGGGTGCGGGGCGCGCCCTACCCCCTGGGCGCGCCCCCTACCTCGTGGGCCGCCTGGCAGCCCTATGATTCCCATCTTTGTCTATATGGAGTCTTTCGTCCTGGAAAAAATCATAAGCAAGCTCACGGGATGAAACTCCGCCGCCACGAGGCGGAACCAATCTAGGGCTCCGACGGAGCTGTTCTGCCAGGGAAACTTCCCTCCGGGAGGTGGAAATCATCACCATCGTCGTCACCATCGATCCTCTCATTGGGAGGGGGTCAATATCCCATCAACATATTCACCAACACCATCTCATCTCAAACCCTAGTTCATCTCTTGTATCCAATCTTTGTCCCAAAGCCTCATATTGGTACCTGTAGGTTACTAGTAGTGTTAATTACTCTTTGTAGTTGATGCTAGTTGGTTTATTCGGTGGAAGATCATATGTTCAGATCCTTTATGCATATTAATACCCCTCTGATTATGAACATGAATATGATTTGTGAGTAGTTACGTTTGTTCCTGAGGACATGGGAGAAGTCTTGCTATAAGTAGTCATGTGAATTTGGTATTCGTTCGATATTTTGATGAGATGTATGTTGTCTTTCCTCTAGTGGTGTCATGTGAACGTTGACTACATGACACTTCACCATTGTTTGGGCCTAGGGGAAGGCATTGGGAAGTAATAAGTAGATGATGGGTTGCTAGAGTGACAGAAGCTTAAACCCTAGTTTATGAGTTGCTTCGTAAGGGGCTGATTTGGATCCATATGTTTCATGTTGTGGTTAGGTTTACCTTAATTCTTCTTTTGTAGTTGTGGATGCTTGCAATAGGGTTAATCATAAGTGGGATGCTTGTCCAAGGAAGGACAATACCCAAGCACCAGTCCACCCACATATCAAATTATCAAAGTACCGAACGCGAATCATATGAACGTGATGAAAACTAGCTTGACGATAATTCCTATGTGTCCTCGGGAGCGCTTTCCTTTATATAAGAGTTTGTCCAGGCTTGTCCTTTGCTACAAAAAGGATTGGGCCATCTTGATACACCTTATTTACTTTTATTACTTGTTACACGTTACAAATTACCTTATCACAAAACTATCTATTACCGATAATTTCAGTGCTTACAGAGAATACCTTGCTGAAAACCGCTTATCATTTCCTTCTGCTCCTCGTTGGGTTCTACACTCTTACTTATCAAAAAGGCTATGATAGATCCCCTACACTTGTGGGTCATCAGTGTGTGGTACTTGTTTTGTAGATCCGGACATGTTAGTCGTATTCGAAGGCTGTGTTGGAGTATTCGGAGGAGGAACCCGCCTTGCAATGCTGAAGACAATCTGCACGCCGGACACCTCGTCATTGAAGCCTGGTTCAGGGGCTACTGAGGGAGTCCTGGACTAAGGGGTTCTCGGGCATCCAGACTATTGGACATGGGCCGGACTGATGGGCTACGAAGATACAAGACCGAAGACTCTCACCCGTGTCCGGATGGGACTCTCCTTGGCGTGGATGGCAAGCTTGGCGTTCGTATATAAAGATTCCTTTCTCTGTAACCGACTTTGGATAACCCTAGTCCCCTGGGGTGTCTATATAAACCGGAGGGCTTAGTCCGTAGGGACAATCATAATCAGATAGGCTAGACTTCTAGGGTTTTAGCCATTATGATCTCGTGGTAGATCAACTCTTGTAACCCCCAAACTCATCAATATTAATCTAGCAGGACGTAGGGTTTTACCTCCATCTAGAGGGCCCGAACCTGGGTAAACATTGTGTTCCCTGTCTCCCGTTACCATCAACCTTAGATGCACAGTTCAGGACCCCCTACCCTTGATCCGCCGGTTTTGACACCGACACCTGCCTAACAAAACGGCCAACCCACACGGTGGCTCCCAACTCGTAGTGTAGTGCGAGCCACCGGCCACACCCCAGACGCACACACCCGCACACACACCGCGAATCCACCGCAACTACGATGCATGTTAAATTATCCCATGATGAACATATGTTACCAAAGGAGGGACATTTTAATTTCAAAAAAAACCCAAAGACCATTATGACATTTTAGTACGTTAATTGATCGATTTTCTACGGGTATAATGTGCAAAAATCAAATTTGAGCTACATGCACACGTGACAGTGCACCTAAATGGATTGCAAAAACACATGTGTCTCACTGGGTACATGTTTTACTCCCCGTGCAACAAATTTCAAACATTGAGAATCTTGATTTTTAAATTCTAGTACATCCAAAACTTATTTGAAGTTCATGAAACTTATTGTGTTGTCATATGGACACCAATATAAAGTGGCATTGTACTTTATTTTTGTCAATTTTGAGACCAGTTTTGATGTAATCTTTATCTAATTACAAACGGGAGATTATTAATAATTGGGAACCAATATCCCAAACGGATTATTTATTCGAACCATGAGCGTTAGACCAACAATGGATACGTGCCATGCTTCGGTTAAGCAATAAAGTGGCAGCATTAATCATCCAAATAGAAAAACAATATACGTGCCGCCACGCGACCCGTGTGCCATGCGAGCAGGTGTGAGTTGACATAATAAACAACCGCGATGCTACGAGACAGATTTCCAAGTGGGCCATTGAGCTCCTGCCATTCGATATAACATATAAACCACGCTGAGCCATCAAATCCCAAGTATTGGCCAACTTCGTCGCCGAATGGATAGAGGTCGAACTCCCTAAAGAGTACAGTACATATTCCAACTGGGTCATGCACTTCGATGGCTCTAAAATGCTGGCTGGCTTAGGAGCGGGCGTCGTCTTAACATCCCCCACCCGAGACACAGTCTAGTACGTACTCCAAATATTATACATAGACTCCAACAATGCAGCCGAATACGAGGCCTTATTGCACGGTCTTCGGATGGCTGCCTCCATGGGCATACAATGCCTGGAGGTGCGTGGGGATTCAAATCTCGCAATATCCCAAATAAATGGAGACTTCGATGCCAAAGATCCGAAGATGGCGGCCTATCGTAATGCCATACTTAAAATATTAGCTCGGTTCGAGGGACTCGAGTTTCATCGTGTGGCTCGGGAAAGTAATCAAGCGGCGGATGTTCTTGCTCGCATGGGCACCAAGCGTGACCCCGTCCCGCCTAACATCTTTCTGGAAAGGCTCTTCAAGCCATCCGTGGCGTGGCAGGGAGAGAGGAGCAACACCAGTCCGGATCCGATTATACCCCCAGATTCTGAACACAATACCGATATCATCGGGGGCTCAGCCACCGAATTAACACCATCGGCCCATCTAATAATGGCAGTAATTGCCCCATGGACCGAACCATTCTTGGCCTACCTTAATAGGCGAGAGATCCCTGAGGATCAGAATGAGGCTCCCTGCATTGTTCGGCGCTCGAAAGCCTACAAGGTCCATGACGGAGAGCTCTACAAGAAAAGAGCTACCGGAGTCCTTCAAACATCTATCTCCGAAGAAGAGGGATGGTAGCTCCTGGCCAAAATCCATGCTGGTCTCGGTGGTCATCATGCCGCGGCTCGGGCCCTCGTAAGTAAAGCCTTCCGTACAGGTTTTGGCCGACGGCCCGAGCAGATGCACAGGACCTTGTCCAACGTTGTGTCGGATGCCAGCTGTTCGCCAATCAAAGCCATATGCCACCTACCGCCCTACAAACAATCCCCATCACTTGGCCTTCCGTGGTCTAGGGGCTTGATATGGTCGGACCCCTTAAAGGAGGAAGTCATAAGAAAAAATATCTGCTGGTCATGGTAGATAAATTCACCAAGTGGATAGAGGCCAAACCGGTTAAAACGGCCGAAGCCGGACCAGTGATAGACTTTATATCCGGTGTCGTGCACCGTTATGGTGTCCCACACAGCATCATCACCGACAACGGCTCCAATTTCACAGCCGATGATGTGAAAATCTGGTGTGCTAACCTGGGCATTAAGCTCGATTACGCCTTTGTCTATCACCTGCAAACAAACGGTCAAGTCGAACGAGCTAATGGTCTTATCATAAGCGGCATTAAGCCTAGACTAGTGCGATCTTTGAAAGAATCAGACAAGCACTGGATTGAGGAGCTCGACTCCGTACTCTGGGGGCTGCGGACCATGCCCAATCACACTACCGGATACACACCATTCTTGGTGTACGCCTCAGAGGCCGTTTTGCCCTACGACATCATTCATGACTCACCTCGAGTGCGCATGTACGAAGAGAGAGAGAGAGAGAGAGAGAGAGAGAGAGAGAGAGAGGCCGAGCTTGATCGGCAGGACAGTCTAGATGCCCTGGAGGAGGAGCGCGACATTGCAAAAGCCTGTTCTGCATTCTATCAACAACAGACTCGCAGATACCAAAGCAGAGAAGTGCGGGTCAAGACTTATAATGTTGGTGAGATCGTCCTACGCTTGCCACAAAAGAAAAAAGACAAATTCAAGCCCAAGTGGGACGGTGCCATCATCATAGATGAAGTTCTCACTGGAGGAGCGTACCGCCTGCATGATGCATCAGACAATCTCTTAGAGCCCAACCCGTGGAATGCTACCAGACTCCGAAGATTCTACGCCTAGAGTCGTACTCTTTGTTCGTCTTCTTCTCCCTTTGTTTCCATTTTCTCTCTCTTTAATTTTTTCTCCAGCTCTATAGCTCTTGTGCGGCTAAACCGCACACCTATGACGTACACATCCTTAAATGTACATGCTCACAATACCTGGGGGCTTCTTTTACAGAAGCTTATTATTATTTTCCAAGCATCAAGCTCACCACATATGTGACCTTTCCTCATATGTACCTTTTCTTTGTCATTATATGCACCGTTATGACTTAAGTTTTTGCCAAGCTGGGTTGCCTGGCTCCTGTGCTTATGCCCTATGTTCCCGTTTGTTCGGCTAGGGCATAAAGGGAGCACCTCTGTGATTTTTACAGCCGGGTCATCCGGACTTGTACCTCAGACTGGGTGAAGCCAAAAGCTAGTGTTCTTAAGGGAATATTCGGTCGGCGGACTAAAGACATTATACCCTAATTATACTGTGAACCCCCAGATGTTACGTATACTGCGATTCTTCAATCACAGTTCGGGCATGCATGCTAACACATGTTCATCTAGGGAAAGGAACCCTTAACAGAAATAGTCTCTAAGGGAGTCCTGGATTAGGGGGTGTTCGGGTAGCCGGACTATACCTTCAGCCGGACTCCTGGACTATGAAGATACAAGATTGAAGACTTCGTCCCGTGTCCGGATGGGACTTTCCTTGGCGTGGAAGGCAAGCTTGGCGATGCGGATATTCAAGATCTCCTACCATTGTAACCGACTCTGTGTAACCCTAACCCTATCCGGTGTCTATATAAACCGGAGGGTTGTAGTCCGTAGGATATCAACTCCATATACAACAATCATACCATAGGCTAGCTTCTAGGGTTTAGCCTCCTTGATCTCGTACTACCCATATCATCAATATTAATCAAGCAGGAGTAGGGTATTACCTCCATCGAGAGGGCCCGAACCTGGGTAAAAACATCGTGTCCCTTGTCTCCTGTTACCATCCGGCCTTGACGCATAGTTCGGGACCCCCTACCCGAGATCCGCCGGTTTTGACACCGACATTGGTGCTTTCATTGAGAGTTCCTCTGTGTCGTCGCCTTTAGGCCCGATGGCTCCCTTGATCATCAACAACGATGAGGTCCAGGGTGAGACTTTTCTCTCCGGACAGATCTTTGTCTTCGGCGGCTTTGCACTGCGGGCCAATTCGCTTGGCCACCTGGAGCAGATCGAAAGCTACGCCCCTGGCCATCAAGTCAGGTTTGGAAGCTTAAACTACACGGCTGACATCCGCGGAGACTTGATCTTCGACGGGTTCGAGCCACGGCCAAGCGCGCCGCACTATCTCGAGGGGCATGATCTAGCTCTGCCTCCGGACAGTATCCCGAAGGCCGCACACGCACCGGTTCCGACCCCTAACTCGGAGCCTATTGCGCCAATCGAGGATGAGCGGTTGGACGTCACCTCGGGGGCTGCGATCTCAAAGGCGATCGAGCCGAGCGCCAGCCCCGCACTCTGCATGACCCGTGACTCCGAGGATCTGGACTCCTCCCCGGACCCCGAACCCCCCGCGCCCCTGCCGATCGAATCCGATTGGGCGCCGATAATGGAGTTCACCGCCGCGGACATCTTTCAGCACTCGCCTTTTGGCGACATCCTGAATTCTCTCAAGTCTCTCTCTTTATCAGGAGAGCCCTGGCCGGATTACGGTCAGCGAGGACGGGATATGGACGATGAAGAAGTTCAAAGCCCACCCACCACCCACTTTGTAGCCACTGTCGAAGATTTAACCGACATGCTTGACTTCGGCTCCGAATACATCGACGGTATGGACGATGATGTAGGAGATGAACAGGAACCAGCACCTGTAGGGCGCTGGAAGGCCACCTCGTCATATGACATATATATGGTGGATACTCCAAAAGATGGAGATGGCGATGGAATAGCGGGGGATGACACCTCCAAGAAACAGCCAAAGCGCCGGCGTCAGCGGCGCCGCTCTAAATCCTGCCAAAGCAAAAACGGTGATTCCGGCACGGGAGATAATACTACCCCGGATAGCGCCGAAGAACACCCACCCCAGCAAGATTCGGCACAGGAAGATGGAGAAGCCAGCCCTCATGAGAGAGCGGCAGACCGAGAGGTCGAGGATGATAACTATATGCCTCCCTCCGAAGACGAGGCAAGCCTCGATGACGACGAATTCGTCGTACCATCAGACCCCGCCGAACAAGAGCATTTCGAACGCAGGCTTTTAGCCACGGCAAGCAGCCTCGAGAAAAAGCAGCAGCAGCTTAGAGCTGACCAAGATTTGCTAGCTGACAGATGGACTGAAGTCCTTGCGGCCGAAGAGTATGAACTCGAACGCCCCTCCAAGAGTTACCCAAAGTGCATGCCGCTACCCCGATCAGAGGAGGAAGAACCTACATCACCAGCGCACGACATGACAGACCGGCCACCTCGCGGCCGCGATAGAGAGGCCTCTTGGCCCTCCACCCAAGCCATGTCCCGACGCCGCTCAACTAAGGCACGGGAAAATGCGCCAGACCTACGAGACGTACTGGAGGATAAGGCAAGACAAACAAGATCGATCTACGGATCGTGAAGGCACCCTACGGCACGTAACGATGATCTTCACTCCGGATACAACAAATCCGGCCGGGCCGAACACAACAGACATAGCTCTTCCGAGCTGCGTCGTGATATAGCCCAGTACAGAGGCGCCGCACACCCGCTATGCTTCACGGATGAAGTAATGGATCATAAAATCCCAGAGGGTTTCAAACCCGTAAACATCAAATCATACGATGGCACAACAGATCCGGCGGTATGGATCGAGGATTATCTCCTTCACATCCACATGGCACGCGGCGATGATCTACACGCCATCAAATACCTCCCGCTCAAACTTAAAGGACCGGCCCGGCATTGGCTTAACAGCTTGCCAACAGACCCAATCGGTTCTTGGGAGGACCTGGAAGCCGCATTCCTCGACAACTTCTAGGGCACTTACGTGCGACCACCGGATGCCGACGACTTAAGCCACATAATTCAGCAGCCAGAGGAATCGGCCAGGAAATTCTGGACACGGTTCCTAACAAAGAAAAATCAGATAGTCGACTGTCCGGATGCAGAGGCCCTAGCAGCCTTCAAGCATAACATCCACGACGAGTGGCTTGCCCGGCACCTGGGACAGGAAAAGCCGAAATCTATGGCAGCCCTCACGACACTCATGACCCACTTTTGCGCGGGAGAAGACAGCTGGCTAGCTCGCAGTAACAACTTATCAAAGAACCCTGGTAATTCGGATACCAAGGACAAAAGTGGCAGGACACGTCGGAATAAGCAAAAACGCCACGTCAGCAGCGACAGCAATGAAGACACGGCAGTCAATGCCGGATTCAGAGGCTATAAATCCAGTCAGCGGAAAAAGCCATTCAAAAAGAATACTCAGGGCCCGTCCAGTTTGGACCGAATACTCGACCGCTTGTGCCAGATACATGGCACCCCCGAAAGGCCAGCCAATCACACTAACAGGGATTGTTGGGTGTTCAAGCAGGCAGGCAAGTTAAGAGCCAAAAACAAAGACAAGGGGCTGCACAGCGACGACGAGGAGGAGCCCAGGCCACCGAACAACAATGGACAGAAGGGCTTTCCCCCACAAGTGCGGATGGTGAACATGATATACGCAACCCACATTCCCAAGAGGGAGCGGAAGCGTGCGCTACGGGACATATACGCGATGGAGCCAGTCGCCCCAAAGTTCAACCCATGGTCCTCCTGCCCGATCACTTTTGATCGAAGGGACCATCCCACTAGCATCCGTCATGGCGGCTTCGCCGCATTGGTTCTCGACCCAATCATCGACGGATTTCATCTCACAAGAGTCCTCATGGACGGCGGCAGTAGCCTGAACCTGCTTTACCCGGATACAGTGCGGAAAATGGGCATAGATCCCTCAAGGATTAGGCCCACAAAAACGACCTTTAAAGGCGTTATACCAGGTGTAGAAGCCAACTGTACAGGCCCAGTAACACTTGACATGGTCTTCGGATCCCCGGACAATTTCTGAAGCGAAGAGTTAATCTTCGATATAGTCCTGTTTTGCAGTGGCTATCACGCCCTGCTCGGACGAACCACATTCGCAAAGTTCAACGCGGTGCCGCACTACGCATATCTCAAGCTCAAGATGCCAGGCCCTCGAGGAGTAATCACGGTCAACGGAAACACCGAATGCTCCCTCCATACGGAGGAGCACATGGCGGCTCTCGCAGCGGAAGTACAAAGTAGCCTTCTTAGGAAATTCTCCAGTCCGGCCGTTAAAAAGCCAGACACTGCCAAGCGCGCCCGAAGTAACCCACAGCAGGACCGCCTGGTACGCTCTGAGGAAGTGTAGCAATGCGGCCCCAACCGCAGCTCTCGCGATATAGCGAAACCAGTGCCTCGCGTACATAACCACGCCCTTGAAATACCATGGGCACAGGGGAAGGGGCACAATAACGGCACGCCCAAAATACGGCTTAAAACGTACTAGGGGCTGCCGGATTCTTTTTTTAATTTTTTCTTACTTTCAGGACTCCATACTTCGGACGACCTGTTCGGCAATTCGACTGCCGCACAAACGATGCAAGATCCAGGGAGGCAGACAAGCCATGCCGCATTATGGAACTCCCAGGTGGTCTCTGTTACGAGCAGTATACCTGTTTTGAATACAATTCCGCGGCCTGCCCCTGGTCAGGACATGTTAAATAGTCCAATATCTTTTTGCTTATCGCACTATTTGTATCGTTCGGCTTTGATAAGTAGCCCCTCTATAAACAATGCATAGCTTTTTGTCTATTTTTTGCATTATCCTCTTTTCACATACATGTTTATTAAATGACATGATTGCACCCGTACACCATGGTACGGCAAACATGCCAGGGGCTTCAGTACCCCTCATTATGGTGTGAGAAGTCCGTACAATTTCACAAGTGCGGCATCCCGAACTTATAGCACTATATGCATCGGCTCCAAATCATGATTTGGGTCAATAGTTGGGTTTGCCCGGCTCCTATGTTTTGGTGCCTTACGTTCCGCTATATCGGCTAAGGTAGCACTAGGAGAACCACTGCGATTGTGCCCCGGTTCAGCTGGGTTAAGCACCTCAGTGGAGAAAGCTAAAACTGACTGTCATGATGAGGCGAGAGACCGGTCGCTGTTCGAGAGGTTTTTCGAGTCCCTAAAGACTTATGCCGCTTCGAGCGAGGAGCTGGCTTTGTCCGGCCAAGGCATGGATAGCACCCCGAACTCGGTCTTCCGAACTAGGGGCTTCGCCGAAATTTAAAATTATAGAGTTCTATGGCTAAGTGAGAGTGTTCAAGCATTATAGTCCGATTGCCTGGTTCGTTGTGCTGAGCGCCTCCCTTGAAGGACCCAACTATGGGAAAAAGAGCGCTCAGGTTTATCCCGAACACCCCAACACTAGTGGCATGAGGGCAGAAGCCGACGACAGGCCATCTCTCAATTTTTTGATAAACGGCCGCACAGAAAGTAATATTTTAAATTCAATAAGCATTGCTTAGCGCATATGAACAAGTTTTCAGCGCACAGGATAAACACGAGCGAGTTCATTCAAAAATCACATCCTTGGTACATTCATCCGCCACAAGGCGGGCGCCTGCAAGAACATCCTTGTAGTAGTTCTCGGGCTTGCGATGCTCCTTCCCCGGTGGCGGCCCGTCCTTCACAAGCTTCTCACCGTCCAGCTTACCCAGTGCACCTTTGCACGGGCACCTTCGATGCAGACGGAGCGCTTGATGACCTCGAGCCTCGGACAGGCCTCCACCAGCCGCCGCACCAGCCCGAAATAGCTCCCAGGCATGGCCTCTCCGGGCCACAGCCGAACTATGAAGCCCTTCATGGCCTGTTCGGCCGCCTTGTGGAGCTCGACCAGCTGTTTCAGCTGGTCGCTCAAAGGCACAGGGTGTCCGGCCTCAGAATATTGAGACCAGAACACCTTCTCCGTTGAGCTGCCCTCTTCAGCTCGGTAGAATGCGGCGGCGGCGGATACGCTGCGGGGAAGATCTGTGAATGCCCCTGGAGAGCTCCGGATTCGGGTAAGTAACAAGTAGTTTACTTTTATATTTCTGCTTTGCATAAAGAATGCCTTACCCGCTGCTATCTTCCTCATCTCCTCCAACTCTTGGAGGGCCTTTTGGGCTTCGGCCTTGGCAGACTTGGCAGTCTCAAGGGCCGTCGCGAGCTCGGATGCTTGCGCCTTTGACTCAAGCTCCAAACTCTCATGTTTTTTCATGAGAGCCTGAAGCTCTTGCTGCACCTCGCCGACCTGAGCCCCAAGTCTGTCTCGCTCGGTGTGCTCCGCGGCCATTTTCTTTTCGGCCTCAGACAGCGCCTGCTTAAGGGTCGCCACCTCAGTCGTGGCCCCTACAATAAGCAGTACAATCCTGTTATTTTTTTGCAATCACGCCTTTTTATAGGCACTTTTTCTGTAAGGTATTTCTTACCTTCTTTCTCCTCGAGCCGCCGCTTGGCAAGGCCGAGCTCTTGCTCGGTCCGCTCGAGGTCCTGCTTCAGGACACCCACCTCCGCAGTCAGTGCGGCGGTGGATAGCAGCGAAGCCTGCATACGCATATTGACTCTTTTTTTGTTAGACTCCTGCGAAATTTAATAGATCCTCTATTCGGCTTCTCTTTCCGAACGCCAAACAGAGCATCAGGGGCTACTGCCTATGCGGTAATATTTTTACATATTTTTACTTACCTCGAAGCCTGTTAGAAGGCTAGCGCAACCTTCTGTCAGTCCGCTCTTGGCAGACAGAACCTTCTGGATCACCGTGCTCATAATAGTACGGTGCCCCTCGTCGATGGAGGCGCCGTCAAGCACCTCCAGCAGATTGTCCGGCACCTCCGGTTGGACGGAGGCCGCCGGCTCAGAAGGCTTGCTCCTCTTGGAAGGAGTTCGCCTACTGTGGTCCGCAACTGTGGAAGATTCCGGCGCGGTGTCCGGCACAAAGCCAGACTTGGAGCCCTGGGGGGCCTTATCCACTTCACTCCTGGAGTCCGGGAGGTTGCCTTGCGGCTCCTCCGGGACCACCTCCTCCTGCCCCGGAGCATGTCGCGATGCCACTTCGGCATCGTCTGCAGTGCGGGGGGAGACAGCGGGCGGAACTGAGTTCACGTCCGATGAGTCCAGGGAGCCGCCCGATGATTCGTTGAATTCGTCCCGGGGCGGGCTGCATAATTACGTTCGACATTAGGGAAAGCTGTGCAACAAAGGAACATCATGAGTTACTCTGATATCCGAACTTACGATTTCGCCGGACGCTTGGCCCTGTTTGGCCACTCCTCTTCGCCCTCTTCGGCGTCGGGGGAGTATTCCGGCGGAGGGGTCTTCCTTTTCCTAGACCCCTCGGCCTCCCCCGTTGGGGCGGCCTTCCTCTTCTCTCCTCCCTCCGCTGGGGGGGGAGAGTTTTCTTCTTCCTCCTCCTCGTTTTCACGGGAAGAGGGTGTCTCGGACTCGTCGGATGATGAGTCCGACACCACCACGTTACGGGCACTCTTTCGAGTCCCCGTGGTCATCTTCTTCTTGGCCTTCTTCTCCGGCACCACATAAGGCGCCGGAACCAGCAGCTTCACTAGTAGAGCTGGGGCTGGGTCTTCGGGCAGCGGAGCCGGATAGTTAATCGGTCCGGATATCGCCCGCCAAGCCTGTCAAAGGTAAGGGAGTTTAGATCCCGCATAGAGTCAAACTATGAAAAAAGCTTAACATCCTGTAAAAGGTGAAGATAGCTTACCTCGCTAGCGTGACGCTGCGAGATGTATCCGCGGTCCTCGGAAGCGGATGCGGGAGCCTCGGCGCCCTTGAATAGCACCTTCTAGGCATCTTCGTACATCGTGTCAAAGAGCCTGCTAAGGGTTTGGTGCTGCGCCGGGTCGAACTCCCACAGATTAAAATCCCGTTGTTGGCACCGGAGGATCCGGCGGACGAGCATAACCTGGATTACATTAACAAGCCGGACTGGCTTGTTCACCAGGGACTGGATGCATGTTTGCAATCCGGTCACCTCTTTTTCATCACCCCACGACAGGCCCGTCTCTTTCCAGGACATAAGCCGCGTGGGGGGTCCGGATCGGAACTCGGGGGCTGCGATCCATTTCGGATCGCGTGGCTCGGTGATGTAAAACCACCCGGATTGCCACCCCTTTAGGGTCTCCACAAAAGAGCCCTCGAACCATAGGACGTTGGCCATCCTGCCCGCCATGGCGCCTCTGCACTCCGCCTGGCTGCCGCGCACCACCTTGGGCTTGACGTTGAAGGTCTTGAGCCAGAGGCCGAAATGAGGACGGACGCGGAGGAAAGCCTCGCACACGACGATAAACGCTGAGATGTTGAGGATGAAGTTCGGGGCTAGATCGTGGAAATCTAGGCCGTAGTAGAACATGAGCCCCTGGACAAATGGGTGGAGTGGAAAACCTAGTCCGCGGAGGAAATGGGGAAGAAATACTACCCTCTCATGGGGCCTTGGGGTGGGGAGAAGCTGCCCCTTTTTGGGAAGCCGGTGCGCGATGTCCTTAGACAGGTATCCGGCCTTCCTTAGCTTCTTGACTTGGCCCTCCGTGGCGGAGAAGACCATCCACTTGCCTCCCGCTCCGGACATTGCTGGAGAAGGTTGAGGTGGGAAGTGCGGGCTTGGGTGCTGGAGCTAGAGTGCGCAGGAGATGGATAGGCAAAGGAGGAAGAAGGCGTAGGTAAAAAGGTGGATCCTTATCCCCTTATATGGGCGGATGCGGTTGTGCGTCCCCACCAGCCTAGTAAAACTCGCTTGCCTCCCAAGCACCGTGATAAATGGCGCAGTTGGGTTACCCACGTCCGTATTGATGAGAATCCCGTAAAAGGGGTACATGATCTCTGCTTTGACAAGACGTGCCAAGGAAACCGCCTCACAAAACGTGCTGAGGTGGAAAAGTAGAAACGATTCGAGTGAAGGACTTGGCCGTAGTGTGATGACGCACTGCGGAATACGTCAGCATATTTGATTTGTGTTAATATTATTCTCTCTATGGCAATATGTGGAAACTTATTTTGCAGAGCCGGACACTACTCTTGGTGTTTACAATCTTCTATGAAGGACTTGGAGGAGGAACCCGCCTTGCAATGCCGGAGACAATCTGCGCGCCGGACTCGTCGTCATTGAAGCCTAGTTCAGGGGCTACTGAGGGAGTCCTGGATTAGGGGGTGTTCGGGTAGCCGGACTATACCTTCAGCCGGACTCCTGGACTATGAAGATACAAGATTGAAGACTTCGTCCCGTGTCCGGATGGGACTTTCCTTGGCGTGGAAGGCAAGCTTGGCGATGCGGATATTCAAGATCTCCTACCATTGTAACCGACTCTGTGTAACCCTAACCCTATCCGGTGTCTATATAAACCGGAGGGTTGTAGTTCGTAGGACATCAACTCCATATACAACAATCATTCCATAGGCTAGCTTCTAGGGTTTAGCCTCCTTGATCTCGTGGTAGATCTACTCTTGTACTACCCATATCATCAATATTAATCAAGCAGGAGTAGGGTATTACCTCCATCGATAGGGCCCGAACCTGGGTAAAAACATCGTGCCCCTTGTCTCCTGTTACCATCCGGCCTTGATGCACAGTTCGGGACCCCCTACCCGAGATCCGCCGGTTTTGACACCGACAGTCTCCCTGGAAGATGTTTCTTACAATCAACAAGTAATATAACATAGCTAGTCGGATACAACTTGTCTGTTCAAGCAACTATGACCCCTACGCCTGGTTTCCACGCATACCCCGATCTATATTGCCGCTCCGATATTCGGAAACACTCTGCGCCTTCGGGTCCGGAGGTCGAAGCGAAAAGGTTTGCCATGACAATCTTTTTACAAATCTGGCTAGGGACAAATTTGTAAATTGAAGTACATAGTCACTTGGACTCAAAAACTTCTTCCTCTATGCTGTCTAACAGGCTGTCCAGCTTACAATCCTGTTGGGAAAACTTGGCGGCTATCTTTACTTGGTCATATACCAAACTAACTGGAATTTCTTGTCCATCTGACCCCCAAGGTCCGACCCGGGCCATATGATTCGGATCAAGCTTGGTGTACCATGTTTTTACCATGGCCCAGGCCTCTCGTGCACCTTCTCGGCAGGCCGATACCTTCCATAATCGGAAGCGCCGCCAAGCACCCTGGAATAGCTTCACAAGATCCTCCATACTTCCTAGAGGGGAGGCGGATGGCCACAAATCCTTGGCAACACTCCGCATTGCTTGCCGAGCTCGCTCGTGCACTTGGGACAGCTCTTGCAGCAGATCGCCTTGAGATCCGGACATTTCCTCTTCGGGACGACTAGTCAGCATGCTTGCAGACATAAATCTGTCAGCTCATTTTTTCGCTGAATTACACTGAGGTAAGTTCAAAAGCATACTGAATATGCTGCCTCGTAGCCTCCTATTTTCCTTTACGGTGTCAGCTAGCTGGGCTGGTACATCTTTTAGATTTTTGTCCAGCAGGGTGTTGGAATCCTGCAGCTTGTTCTTATCATCCCTGACTCATGTCAGCACACGTTCGCCTGCGGCCTGTCGCCTTTCGGCCTCTTGTTTGCCCGCATGTGCGACTTTCGGTTCCTCTTTCAGTTGATCTGCTAATCCTGTCATCGGAAACGCAACAGTATTCACATTACTTGTTCATGATTATACATTTTCTGGATGGAGGGGAACATAACCAGGCGATGCCTCCTTGGACTTCTCTAGTTCGGCGGTAACAACAGCTAGCTGAGTCCGGCACTTTTCCAGCTCATGAGACAGCACGTTGTTCTTCTCTATGAGTACCTGATTATACAATGATCCTTAAATCAGTTGTTTCAACTGTTTCAGGTCTATGGGGCTACTGGTACATGATTACCAGATCTGTACAATGCATACTTACCCGCATATCTTTCAAATGCTGGTCAGTGGCTCTGGCAAGCCCGTCCCGAGCAGCTCGGATGTACGCATCAGCCAAGCTGAAGGCATTGAACGCCTCTTTAGCAAAATCAGGGTCGCGAAGAGCGGCCCTCCGGCGCCGATGATTCATGGCGCTCTCCACTTTAGAGTTTGTGATGGATACATTATCCGAATCCTCTGAAGGAGGACAAATCGGCGTCACTCCCGTGTCAGCCCTCGCCCTAGAGGCAGGGTCTGGAACCTGACTGGTGGAGGCGCGACCGGCAGGATCCCCAGACATAGTCCGGCAAACAATCTTCCTGATAAAACATAGCGGACAATGTCACGGTTCGATGTGACTGCGAGAGGGCATATTTAAATCCATACCTCTTTGATGAAGGCTCGGCTATGTTCTCATTTTCCTTCCTCTTCAAAGACCCGCCCGGTGTAGGAGCCGCTCTCTTATGAGACGCCTCTGGTGCGGCATGACGCGCCGAGCACCTCCCCTTTGGAGCACGAGACAGTGTGGTGGGTGAGGCATAACGAGGAAGCTCTTTCGGAGGAGATGTCTCCTGGTTACTTACATGTGAGGCAGGAAGGAGGCCAGGATAATCGGCCATGATGGGCACTTCTATGCCGTCATAGCTCACCTGGTAGAAGACTCCCTCTTTGAGTTCTACAAATATGTCTGGATCCTCTTCAAATACGGGATCGAGGTCCCGGTTATGGTCCTCTGGCTATGGAGCGGGACTATAAATCTTTGCGATAGCCTTCCGCCATTCCTATTAAGAATGGATGGGTAAATTTCAATTAAACATGGCTCGGGGAAAGGATTGAGTAAGGAGGTGGGATTAAAACTCACTCAGTTAGGGGGATTGTACATGGAGAACCCCACTTGGCGTTTGAGATGAGTAAACTCCTCTTTCTCCCCTTTATACAGATCGGCCAATATTGTGGCCAGGGCGGCAGGGGTATCCGGACCCTTCCGTCCGAAGCGTGAGGTGTCATCTTCCCCACTATAGTGCCACATGGGGAACCCTCTAAATTGGAGTGGCTGAACACATCACATTATGGAAGTTGCCACTACCTCGATTATTAATAATACAGACTGGGCAAGTGTCCTTATCCTACCCATTAACTGTTGAACTTCTACAATTTTTTCCTCCTCGAGGCTCCGAGGATGCCAGCTATGGCGTTTCCTCAACGGAGCGCTAGAAAATTCGGGGAGGCCCATTCGGATTGGGTCGGGGAGAGCGACATCTTCAATATAAAACCACTTCGAGGACCACTCTTCAGATGCCTTCTTCGGCGTACCAGACAAGTATCCGGTCCCAGCTATGCGCCATATCTCGGCGCCCCCACCTCAAATATGGATCCCTTTTGGGTACGAGGGACGAGGCAGAAAATTTTCCTCCATAAATCAAAGTGGGCCTCGCAGCCCAGGAATAGCTTGCAAAGAGCGACGAAACCCGTGATATGCAGCATGGAAGCTGGAGTGAGGTTGTGCAGTTGGAGGCCGTAGTACTCCAGTAGACCTCGGAGGAAAGGGTGGATTGGAAACCCAACGACTCTTATTAAGAAGGATACGAAGCACACTCGCTCCCCCCTTGTTGGATTAGGGAAATTTTCCGCCAGGGATTCACCTGTAAAGGAGGTTAATCCTGCCCGAACGAGCACTAGATACGCGGGGGAAGGAATCCTTGCGTCTAAAGCTTTTACTCAGCTGGTCATGGGATACAGAACATTTCTCCCAATCACCTTTTTCGGAGCCATGGGGGCGGGAGGAAGAACTGGGAACTCTAGCCATGTTGGAATGGTTTCTCCTAGCAAGCTCTAAGGATTTTTCGCCTGGTGTGAGATGGCATCTGAGATCCAATCCACTTAAATATACGCCTTTCTTACATGGCCAGGGTGTTATGTGCAAAAATACGCTGGCCTTTCGTGTTCGCTCATCACGTGGAAGCCGAAGCAATGGAGGCGCAGAAGTCAATGGGTACGACATTAATTGAAAAGCCGAGTATAACTCTTCGGAACAGATGCTTTGAAGTATTCGGAGGAAGAACCCGCCTTGCAATGTCAAAGACTATTAGCGCGCCGGACACATCATCATCGAAGTCTGGTTTGGGGGCTATTGAGGGAGTCCTGGATTAAGGGGTCCTCGGGCGTCCGGCCTATGTGACGTGGGCTGGACTGATGGGCCATGAAGATACAAGACAGAAGACTTCCTCCCGTGTCCAGATGGGACTCTTCTTTGTGTGGAAGGCAAGCTTGGCATTCGGATATGAAGATTCCTTCCTCTGTAAACCGACTTTGTACAACCCTAGTCCCCTCCGGTGTCTATATAAACCGGAGGGTTTAGTCCGTAGAGGCAATCACAATCATACAGGCTAGACATCTAGGGTTTAGCCATTACAATCTCGTGGTAGATCAACTCTTGTAATCATCATATTCATCAAGATCAATCAAGCAGGAAGTAGGGTATTACCTCCATCAAGAGGGCCCGAACCTAGGTAAACATCGTGTCCCCTGTCTCCTGTAACCATCGACCTTGGACGCACAGTTCGTGACGCCCTACCCGAGATCCGTCGGTTCTAACACCGACATCGGCCATGTGACACGTGAAGCAAGCCAAAAGGTTCCATGGAGAGCACATTGAGTCCGGCCCCGCCGTCGATGAGGGTCTTGGTTACCGCTATGTTGCAGATGGTGGGGGTGCAGAGCATTGGGAGTGCGCCTGCGCTCGCGGTGGTCACGGGATGGTCTCTTGAGTCGAAGGTGAGGTCGGCCTCTGGTGTCGCCCATCCTGGAGGAGCTCCCTGCAGCACGAGGGTGGCGCCCACTTGGCGGAAAAACTACTTGACATGGCGGTCCAAGGGCGGTGCCTGAGAACCGTCGAGGAGGGCTGCGACGGCGTGAGGCGCCGGTGCCGTGAAGTGCGCGACGAAGAGGCCGCACAGCTCCTCCCAGGAGGCCACAGAAGACCCTGGCAGGCTAAGAAGCCAAGCGCGCGGTACGCCAGTGAGGGCCATGGGGAACCAGTTGGTCATGACCTTCTCATCACCGTCGGCCGCCCAAATGGCCCCCTCGTAGGCCTGGAGGAAACCTGCCGGATTTGCCGCGCCGTTGTAGCGGGCGGCATCTCCGGCCTGAACTTGGGCGGCCAATGTACCTGCCGCAAGGCGGGGGCGAAATCCTGTAGGCCTGCAGCGCCTCCGTGTGCGCTCGTCGGCCCGATCAGAGGGGTGGTGCTTACCATGGGAGCAGGTTGGCGAGGCGAAGCGGATGGAGAAGTGAGGCTTCGACGTAGCCCTACCTGGCATGCCAAATGTCGGATTCAGGGTTCCGCAGGCCCTTGAGAGGTTCGAACACTTGGGTGCATGCGAAGAACTCTCCCCTCCCAGTCTGCCTGCTCGATGATTCCACGGCCTAGCTCGACGAACCCAAGGGACAAGAGACACAGCGGTTTATCTTGGTTCGGGCTACCTTGCGGTGTAATACCCTACTCCAGCTTTGTGGTGGATTGCCTCGAGGGGTTGAGGATGAACTAGTACAGTGGTGGAACAGCCTCAGGAGGTGAGGTGTTCTTGAGCTCGATGAGCTAGTGGGTGAGATGATGATCTGAATGATCCCCCTTTCTATGGTGGTGGCTAAGCCCTATTTATAGTGGCCTTGGTCCTCTTCCCAAATGTAAGGCGGGAAGGGATCGCACAACGGCCAAATTTGAAGGGGGCAACTAGTACAAGCTATACAGACAAAGGTAGTCTTCGCTTGCAAAAGGCTCTGGTGGTGATGCTACAGTGGGCTCCGCAATGACCTATGTCATGTCGTCCTGGCGGTCTTGGTCTTGTTGCACTGATGTGGAGACATTTGCTTGATTCCTCGGGACTCCGCCCTTGTGCTTACCTCCTTGGCACCAAAGCGGAAACTGGTACGTTGCGCCCGCTGGCGCCCGCCTGGCCTTGGTCATCATGGATCACGTCATGTGAACCTCGCGAGGTGCACCTTGCCTTGATATCTCTGCTCCTCGGGAGCCAGCCTGGTGAGGCCACCCCCAGGGTGGTCTTGGTGTCGCCCGCCTCGCGAGGCTTAGCCCCTCGCGAGGGTCTTGAGTTGTTGTTGGTGAAGCTGGGTCGTACCAGGCCGTTGACAGAGCCACGCCATGGGCCGCAGGCAGGCAAGTCTGGGTACCCATGTTCCCAGGACGCCAACATTCCCACTACTCCATGTTAATGGTGCGCCCGAGCGCCCCCCCTCCCATCCTCGCCGCACACACAATCCTCTCTCCGCTTGCATCCTCAACGCCACCCTCAGTCCTCAAAGCCGTCAGTGTATGAGGATGCCACCGAAGCGCCCCATCGGAGGGAGTGGCGATGCTGGGGCTGCTGAAGCACCAGAGCACGGCGTGGAGATGGAGACAAAGGTTGTCGTCACCGGCAGCGGTTTATCGCTACACCCTGACATCGTTGACGGCATCGAGCTTCCACAGCCGGAGGCGGAGTTCCACACCGACTCTGGTGACGACTCGGGCGACGACCCCGGTGACGACTCCGACGACCACTCCAGCGATGACTCCAACGACGACGGATAACTGGTTAGTCATCTATAGCCATTTATGTGTCAAATAGATCCTCGGTTTCTCTGGTTACTCATGCCTCCCCCTTTTTGGAATAGAAATCATATGGTTATGTTCTCCCAATCCATGAAATCTAAGTAAGTTTTGTTAGATCCGTGTAGTGTATTGATTGTTTGAATGGTACAAGTGATAAGTGATTAGTTATTTCATCTGTGCAAATGATTTATGCTAGTAATCTGACTAGGGTTAGTGTTTGTGCTAATAATTCCTAGCTAGGACTTGACAATTGATTTTGAATGACCTACATATGTTTCTGCCATTATTTTCTTCAAGATTGGTCTGTACATAGACCACTGTGCTTAAAAATCGAACCATAATCTCTAGATATGTATAAATAAATAGCCATAGATTCCTAATCCTACTTCACGACATGTAAACATTGATTTGATGCCGCATTTGTTTTACTATTTGTATAGGTGTTGTCTGACAATGTGGACAGCAAGGATGAAGATGGCCAGAGGAGGTACAAGAGGCAAATCCTGAGGGAGCTTTATGCAGGAAAGCATAATAGGCATATTAGGACTTGGAACGGCGGCTATCAATGCCCATTTTTCAACCACGACTTCATGACGTGTATCTAAGTGTTCTGACGCATGAAAGAGGATGGGCCGTTGGCTCCTTCAAGTAGAAGTATTCTCGCAGGGTGGCGCACGGCGCGTACACCGAGTACCCGGAGAAGCTTCAAGATCGTGCCGGCATGTGACATGAGATGTGGGATTGAACTATGTATGCTTGAGTATGCTTAATGACGGTTGAACTATGTACTTATGGTTGAACTATGCTTGTGTACCTGTACGCTTATTATCTATGTCTGAGTATGTTTAATCTATGTTTACTTATGTCTAACCATGGGAAATGGATGAAATCAGTTCGGTTGATGGAATCTACCTCCGTCTTGGCTTATTGGTCCCCTTTGTAATTTGTGTTAAATTTTGACCGAAGGTTTAACTGAGAAAATGTTACTGCAGGTCAGCAAAAATTATATCGTTGGATGGGTATTCGAGCATAGTGTTCAATGATATAATTTTTGGTGACATGCATAAACATTTCTTAGTTAAATATTTGGTCAAAATTTGGTAAAAATTACAAAGGGGACCAATAAACCAGGACGGAGGTAGTACGTCAATCACACACGGTTCCCAAAATTGGAACCGTGTGCAATGACTTTCATTTTGCCTATTGCGTCAATCACATACGGTTGGCTCTAGCAAACCGTCGCCTCCGAAATTCTTTGTGGGATAGAAAACCCTCACCACCCAATTCAAAAAGAAAAAAGAAAACCCTCACCATCCCCACGTCACAAAAACCCTCACCCCGCCTGCCACCCCCTCCGGTCCCCATTCACACCTGCACAAGCTCCTCCGCGTCTATGCATGGCACCGCCTATCACGGCAGTAACCACTTAGCTCGACACCTGCCGCCGCCAGGGTGCCGGCAAAGCCTGCCACATTTCGCCACTTCCGCTTGCCACCGCCTATCGCCATCGACTTTCTCGACGCTGCTCGCAGTCGACTCAGCTCCGCTCGGTTGGGGAATCTGCCATACTGAGGGTTATTTCTCATGGACAACAAGTAACTAATTTAATGAGATATTATCTCATCTCTTATCCCAGTTCATCTGCCTCCTTTAATCACCCGGCCGAAATCGCCATGAATTCATTTTTATTTGAGCTCATTTGAGGGTTTTCTTCCATTCATAGAGTGTACAGTGCACAGACACATCAGGACCTTGCGACCTCCGCCAGACATTCCATCTCACCGTACCAGATGACTTGAGGATGCACGCGGTATGTTCAGTCTCACCCTAAATCGGTTGGCATGGCCTACTTTCCTGAACATATTCTAAATATTGCTACATTTGGATAAAAGGTGCCACATGCACCATATACATCAAAGGGTATTTTTCTGTCTTCTTTCTATATTAGGCAATTAATGATGTGTTGTTCTTTCAATTACTCTCATATTTCCATGACATCATGTTTACCCTATCTATTTAATTATAGATTTTTGTCCTTCGATTTCAACTGTTGTATAGTTCTTTCAATCTGGTCACATATTTGCATGTTACCATATTTTCTTTAACAACCCTACCATTTTCTGCAGTGCGTCCCTTGCTATGCAACAGAATCTGTAGTGCGCAATCTTTCCCTTTACATAAACCAAGACTGCAGGGATGTCATACTAAACACAAACCATGGATTTACAATTGTTTCTACTATAAGACTTGATGAACGTGGTGACTCCTATTTTGGCACTGGCCTTTGGAAAGAAATTTCTAAATTTTATGTACTGAAAGCTGGCACTATAATTGCACTGCACATAGGGCCTGGTCATGAGATATATGCTAACTTCCCCGACGATATCATCCGTCCAGACTTTGTTCGAAGTAAGTTTTCTTTTCAAGTATCTACATGTTGAGTTACCCAGCAATATCAAATGAATTGTGTAGTATTTAAGCAACCAATTGTTATTCCATTTTCTTACTATATTCCTACCTAATAACTTCTAGTTACTAATACACTTTTCTATTGCCCTGTTTTAACTAAATATTCCCTGTACTCCCACTTCTATCAGAAAGCGCCGCTGACAAGGAGACTCCAGAGGTGGAGAACAAGGCTGCCAACAAGTGGAGGCGGGGCGAGCAAGAACTGCAAGCGACTCTAGCAGGCCCAGACTTCATCAGCAACCTCCCCGATGATATGTTGGCAGTCATCATCTCCCTCCTCCCAATCAAATATGGGGCGCGGACAACCGTCATTTCCCGGCGGTGGCGCCCCCTATGGAACTCCACCCCTCTCGACCGCATCAACAACCACGAGCTCTGCCATGGCTATCGCAAAAGCCTGGATGTGTTCTCCAAGATCCTCGGTAGTCACCTTGGCCCAACCAGAGGCCTTAGAATGGGCAAGTTTCGTTCCAATGACAAGGACTGAGCCAAGCTTGACGACTGGTCCCGATCCCCCACCCTAGATCTGCTGGAGGAACTCACTTTTGATGATGGGCATATGTGCTCGCTGCTAACGTCCACACTCCGTCTCGCGCCCATGCTGCGCGTCACCAAGTTCAGGAACTGCCATTCTCCACCCCCCTAATGATGCACCCGCTCTTATTCTACCACGACTGAAGCACCTCGAGCTCGTCGTTGTCTGCCTTCCAAATGGTGACATGGAGCGCCTGCTTCGTGGCTATACTGCACTCGAGTACCTTCATCTTCAGGCGATCAATGGGTTGAGTAGCTTCCACATCACCTCCATGACTCTCTGAACTATTTATGTGTGTTGCTGGTGCGGCAGGAAGACATCAAAAGATGTGTACCATGGTATGGTCATTAAGGACACACCTGCACTTGAGAGATTACTTGTAGTTGATCAAGAAGGTCCAACAAGAATCAATGTCATTTCTGCGCCGAAATTGATAGTGTTGGGCCACTCGTCAGACAAATACTTTGAACTTGTTATTGGATCCACACCCGTTCAGGTACAACAGCCGCCTTCTACCTCTCCTTCTACAAATTAACATTATTCCTGATTTTGAAGATGTTTGTTCGTCTGTCATCCAGAAAATGATTCCGACAAGCTTGACCCCGAAACTATGCACAGTGAAGGTCTTGGCACTAGAATCTATCAGCCCCAACCTGGAGCAAGTTGTCAGTTTCCTAAGATGCTTTCCATGCCTGGAGAAGCTATATATCGAGGTGATGTTCCTTTCCTGTTAAATGTTAACCATAAGGTGTTCAATTTGTGATGCCTTTTTCCAAGTTTACAATGACAATGTACTATGATTTCTGAAGGATTCTTTTGGAGGATTTCAGTACATACATGCCCCCCATATTGGTTGCTTGATCCATATATGGTTACAATCCATAAGCATTTCTCCTTTGGATTCATCTGTACTAGTTTTCTTAGGGAACTTTTCATCCACTCCAACCTCTAGTGAAGAAGGCTACATTTTTCTAGAATGTAATCAAATGGCCATGTTAATCATGTCAGATTGAAGATGGCATGTTAGTGCATTTTACAAATCCTGCAAACCAAATAGGCATGTGGTAGTGCTCGAAACTGCATGTAGGCACTAACACATTTTCTTCTTTTGCAGATAAGATTAGGCCCAGTGGTGGATAATATGATACAATATAACAATCACGTTGAATGCCTAGATCTGCATCTCTCAGAAATTACTTTGAACTCCTACTGAGGGACCTTACCAGAGATTATATTCGTTGGGTTCTTTGTTTTGAGAGCAAAGGTGTTGAAGGTAATGAGGTTTGCCCTACATTTATTTCGCAAAAATGAATGATTTGTTGATCAGCGCCTACAACAGAATGGAATAGGCTCCGAAAATGCTGAATTTCAATTTGGAACTTCAGATCACAGAGTAATCGGAAGTCATCGTGTCAACCCCATACATGACTTCTCAGTGGCTGGCCCCTTTGCAAAAAATATGTGGTTTCGAAACCAGACTTAGAAGTGGTAATATTAGTTTGAACCTCTCTGATATCCAATGTTTAGCGGATCAGCACGAGCGTTTGCAGCTGATGAGATGAAATTCATTTCTAATATTAGTTTAAACCTTGTAATCTTCGAATTTGAGCCATATGACTCTGGAATTTGAACCTTGTAATATTTCGAGCTTTTGTGGTACAATCGTTGAAATGGCATCGTATGACACTCGTATATTGGTAGCACTATTTTGACCTTAATATGCAATGGTCTTAGATTTTATTAACCATCTCGAATCGGTTTACCTTGTCGGTCTCACAGCACACGATCTGTATAGCTAACTCGGCTGTGATCTTCGACATTATTGTACACAGTTGGTTTCTTCACCCGTGTGCCCTGTAGAGTGCAGAATTAATTATCGCACTCGAGTGTCCATCATCACCCTTCTATGTAACTTTGACCTCATCACCCACGGGTAAAATTATGGCCGAAGTCATTCCGCACACTGCATTTTTACAAAGCTTTTTGCCAATAAACGCCCATGATTTGCCCCTCATCTAGCCGAGGTGTGGCCAAACTAGCCGGGCAGGAATCTAGCGCGGTAAACTGCGCGGTAGCATGGGAACAGGCTCACTGACGATACATTTGGCGCCTCTTCCAGCCCACACATGGTCAAACGAAATGTGTGCGCTGCGGTATTGTCAAGCGTGCACTGGAATCCTCCACTATGAATGCGGTGACAAGACGCGACGATTACAGGCCGGTCGGCCCCCATTTATTACAGCGGCCATTTAACCCTTGTGTCTCTTCAACCTTTCGATCGCGCCCCACCATTGCAAGAAGCACACGCATGATACGTCCATTTTGCATCATGTTTTCTTACTGTTATTTATAATGTTTTTATCCATAATAATGCTTTTTGGAGTATTCTTATGCCTTTTCTCTCATAATTTGGAAGGTACACACCAAGAGGGAGAATTCCGGCAGCTGGAAATCTGGACCTGAAAAAGCTACATCAGGCTACCTATTCTGCACAACTCCAAACAAGCTAAAACTTTACGGGGATTTTTTATGTAATATATAAGAAATACTGGAGCCAATAAACGCCATAGGGGGGCACCAGGTGGGCACAACCACCTGGGCGCGCCAGGCCCCCCGGGCGTGCCCTGGTGGGTTGTGGCCTCCTCGGCCCACCTCCGGTGCCCATCTTCTGGTATATAAGTGGTTTTGACCTAAAAAATAAGGGGAGGACTTTCGGGATGAAGCGCCGCCGCCTCGAGGCGGAACCCGGGCAGGAGCACTTTTGCCCTCCGGTGTAGCGATTCCGTCGGGGGAACTTCCCTCCTGGAGGGGGAAATCATCGTCATCATCATCACCAACAACTCTCCCATCTTGGAGAGAGAAATCTCCATCAACATCTTCACCAGCACCATCTCATCTCAAACCCTAGTTCATCTCTTGTATTCAATCTTGTTACCGGAACTATAGATTGGTGCTAGGGGTGACTAGTAGTGTTGATTACATCTTGTAGTTGATTACTAAATGGTTTATTTTGTGGAAGATTATATGCTTAGATCCATTATGCATATTAATACCCCTCTGATCATGAGCATGTTTATTGTTTGTGAGTAGTTACCTTTGTTCTTGAGGTCATGGGATAAATCATGCTGCAAGTAATCATGTGAATTTAATATGTGTTTGATATTTTGAGGGTATGTATGTTGTTATTCCCTTAGTGGTGTCATGTGAACGTCAACTACATGACACTTCACCATGTTTGGGTCTAAGGGAATGCATTGTGGACTAGCAATTAGATGATGGGTTGCGAGAGTGACAGAAACTTAAACCTCAGTTTATGCACTATTTCGTAAGGGACCGATTGGATCCAAAAGTTTAATGCTATGGTTAGAATTTATTCTTAATACTTTTCTCGTAGTTGTGGATGCTTGTGGGAGGGTTAATCATAAGTAGGAGGTTTGTTCAAGTAAGAACATCACCTAAGCACCGGTCCACCCACATATCAAATTATCAAAGTAGCGAACACCAATGAAACCAACATGATGAAAGTGACTAGATGAAATTCCCGTGTACCCTCAAGAACGCTTTGCTTATCATAAGAGGCCGTTTTGGCCTGTCCTTTGCTTCAAAAGGATTGGGCTATCTTGCTACACTTTTTTTACTACTATTGTTACTTGCTCGTTACAAATTATCTAGCTATCAAACTACTCTGTTACTTACAATTTCAGCACTTGCAGACATTACCTTACTAAAAACTACTTGTCATTTCCTTCTGCTCCTCGTTGGGTTCGACACTCTTACTTTTCGAAAAGAGCTACAATTGATCCCCTATACTTGTGGGTCATCAAGGCTATTTTCTGGTGCCGTTGCCGAGGAGTGAAGCGCCTTTGGTAAGTGGAATTCAGTAAGGAAACATTTATATAGTGTGCTGATATTTATTGTCACTTGTTACTATGGAAAACAATCCTTTGAGGGGTTTGTTTGGGGTATCTTCACCTCGCCCGGAACCACAATTAGCTACCCCTCAACCTACTGCACCTATTGAAAATATTGAATATCAAATTCCTTCGGGTATGATAGAACAACTGCTAGCTAATCCTTATGTAGGAGATGGAACCGAACATCCTGATATGCACTTGATATATGTGGAACAAATTTGTGGATTGTTTAAGCTTGCAGGTTTACCCGGATATGAGGTGATGAGAAAGGTTATCCCTTTATCTTTGAAGGTAAAAGCATTGACATGGTATAGGCTATGCGATGATATTGGATCATGGAATTGGAATCGTTTGAAATTGGAGTTCCACCAAAAAAAATATCCTATGCATCTAGTTCATCGTGATCGGAATTATATATATAATTTTTGGCCTCATGAAGGAGAAAGTATCACTCTAGCTTGGGGGAGGCTTAAGTCAATATTATATTCATGCCCCAATCATGAGCTCTCGAGAGAAATTATTATTAAGAACTTTTATGCTCGGCTTTCTCGTAATGATCAAACCATGCTTGATACTTCTTGTGCTGGTTCTTTTATGAAGAAGACTATTGAATTACGGTGGGTTCTTTTAGAAAGAATTAAACGCAACTCTAAAGATTGGGAACTCGATGAAGGTAAAGAGTCAGGTATTAAACTTAAGTATGATTGTGTTAAATCTTTTATGGATACCGATGTGTTTTAAAAGTTTAGCACTAAATATGGACTTGACTCTGAGATAGTAGCCTCCTTTTGTGAATCATTTGCTACTCATGTTGAACTCCCTATGGAGAAGTGGCTTAAATATCACCCACCTATTAAAGAAGAAATTAAAGAACCAGTACCAGTTAAAAAAGAAACTATACTTTATAATGTTGATCCAGTTGTTCCTTCTGCTTATATTGAGAAACCCCCTTTTCCTGTTAGGATAAAGGAGCATGCTAAAGTTTCAACTGTGGTTAACAAAAGCTATGTTAGAACACCTAAACCTGATGAATAAATTAAAGTAGAACATAGCATTCCTATGGTTAAAGATCTCTTGGAAGAAGATATGGATGGGCATGTTATTTACTTCTGTGAAGAAGCTGCTAGAATTGCTAAACTTGATAAAAGAAATAAACATAGACCTGTTGTTGGCATGCCTATTATTTTAGTTAAAATAGGAGATCACTGTTATCATGGTTTATGTGACATGGGTGCTAGTGTGATTGCTATTCCTTACACTTTATATGAAGAAATCATGAAAGACATAGCACCTGCTGAGTTAGAAGACGTAGATGTTACTATTAAACTTGCTAATAGAGACACCATATCACCTTGTGGGATTATTAGAGATATTGAAGTCTTGTGTGGGAAAATAAAATATCCTACTGATTTTATTGTTCTTGGTACCCCGCAAGATGACTTTTGTCCCATTATCTTTGGTAGACCTTTCTTGAACACAGTTAATGCTAAGATAGATTGTAAAAAACAAATTGTTGGTGTTAGCTTTGGTGATGAGTCTCATGAGTTTAATTTTTCCAAGTTTAGTAGAAATCATCATCAAAAATAATTGCCTAGTAAGGATGAATTAATTGGTCTTGCTTCTATTGTTGTTCCACCTACTGATCCTTTAGAACAATATTTGCTAGACCATGAAAATTATTTACATATGCATGAAAGAAATGAAATAGATAAAGTTTTATTTGAACAACGTCCTCTACTTAAACACAATTTGCCTATTAAAACTCTTGGGGGTCCACCTCCACCTAAAGGTGATCCTGTGTTTGAATTAAAACAATTGCCAGACACTTTGAAATATGCTTATCTTGATGAAAAGAAGATATATCTTGTTATTATTAGTGCTAACCTTTTAGAACATGAAGAAGAGAGATTATTAAAAGTTCTAAGGAAGCACCGGGCTGCTATTGGATATACTCTTGATGATTTAAAGGGCATTCAGCACAAAAATAATATGGAACCTGATGCTAAACCAGTTATTGATCACCAACGTCGGTTAAATCCGAAGATGAAAGAGGTGGTAAGAACGGAAATATTAAAACTTCTGGAAGTAGGTATAATATATCCCATAGCTGATAGTAGATGGGTAAGTCATGTTCATTGTGTCCCTAAGAAATGAGGTATTACTGTTGTTCCTAATGATAAAAATAAACTTATTCCACAAAGAATTGTTACAGGCTATAGAATGGTAATTGATTACAGGAAATTAAACAAAGCAACTAAAAAGATCATTACCCCTAGCCTTTTATTGATCAAATGCTTGAAAGATTGTCTAAGCACACACACTTTTGCTTTCTAGATGGATACTCTGGATTTTCACAAATACATGCCTATCAACCTCATCAAGAAAAGACTACTTTTACTTGTCCCTTGGAACTTATGCTTATAGACGTATTCCTTTTGGTTTATGTAATGCACCTGCTACTTTTCAAAGATGTATGACTGCTATATTCTCTGACTTTTGTGAAAAGATTGTTGAGGTTTTCGTGGATGACTTTTCTGTTTATGGGAAGTCTTTTGATGACTGTGTAAGCAATCTTGAGCGAGTTTTGCAGAGATCTGAACAAATAAATCTTGTCTTGAATTGGGAGAACTGTCACTTTATGGTTAATGAAGGCATTGTCTTGGGTCATAAAATTTCTGAAAAAGGTATTGAAGCGGAACAAGCTAAGGTTGATGCTATTGAGAAAATGCCATGTCCTAAGGACATCAAAGGTATTCGTAGTTTTCTAGGTCATGCTAGTTTCTATAGGAGATTTATCAAAGACTTTTCTAAAAATTTCTAGGCCTCTCACTAATCTTTTGCAAAAGGATATTCCTTTTGTTTTTTATGATGATTTTTTAGAAGCCTTTGAAACACTCAAGAAAGCCTTAATATCTGTACCTATTGTTCAACCACCTGATAGGAACTTGCCTTTTGAAATTATGTGTGATGCTAGTGATTACGTTGTTGGTGCTGTTCTAGGACAAAGAGTTGATAAGAAATTGAATGTTATTCATTATGCTAGTAAAACTCTAGACAGTGCTCAAAGAAATTATGCTACTACTGAAAAAGAATTCTTAGCAGTAGTGTTTGCTTGTGATAAATTTAGACCTTATATTGTTGATTCCAAAGTAACTGTTCACACAGACCATGTTGCTATTAAATATCTTATGGAAAAGAAAGATGTTAAACCTAGACTTATTCGTTGGGTTCTCTTGTTACAAGAATTTGATTTACATATCATTGATAGAAAAGGAGCTGAGAACCCCGTAGCTGATAATTTTTCTAGGCTTGAAAATGTGCTTGATGACCCACTACCTATTGATGATAGTTTTCCTGATGAGCAGTTAGCTGCAATAAATGTTGCTAATGGTACTCCTTGGTATGCTGACTATGCTAATTACATTGTTGCTAAATAGTTACCACCTAGCTTTACATACCAATAAAAGAAAAAATTCTTCTATGATTTAAGACATTACTTTTGGGATGACCCACATCTTTATAAGGAATGAGTAGATGGTATTATTAGACATTGTGTACCTGAGCATAAAATGTCACTCTGAGGCTTATGGAGGGCATCATGCTAGAGATAGAACTGCTCACAAGGTATTGCAATCTGGATTTTATTGGCCTACTCTCTTCAAGGATGCCCGTAAGTTCATCTTATCTTGTGATGAATGTCAAATCATAGGTAATATCGGTAAGCGTCAAGAAATGCCTATGAGTTATTCACTTGCTGTTGAACCATTTGATCTTTGGTGATTTGATTACATGGGACCTTTTCCTTCCTCTAATGGGTATACACACATTTTGGTTGCTATTGATTATGTTACTAAATGGGTAGAAGCTATTCCAACCAGTAGTGCCAATCACAACACCTCTATTAAAAATCTTAAGGAAGTTATTTTCCCAAGGTTTGGAGTCCCTAGATATTTAATGACTGATGGTGATTCACACTTTATTCATGGTGCTTTCCGTAAGATGCTTGCCAAGTATGATGTTAACCATAGAATTGCATCACCCTATCATCCTCAGTTTAGTGGTCAAGCTGAACTTAGCAATAGAGAACTAAAATTAATTTTGCAAAAGACTGTCAATAGATCCGGGAAGAATTGGTCTAAGAAATTAGATGATGCACTTTCGGCTTATAGAACAGCCTATAAAAATCCTATGGGTATGTCTCCTTATAAAATGGTTTATGGAAAAGCTTGTCATTTGCCTCTTGAGTTAGAACATAAAGCATTTTGGGCAATCAAAGAGCTCAACTATGATTTCAAACTTGCTGGTGAGAAGAGGTTATTTGGTATAAACTCATTAGATGAATGGAGAACCCAAGCTTATGAAAATGCAAAGTTATTCAAAGAAAAAGTTAAAAGATGGAATGACAAAATAATTCAAAAGTGTGAGTTTAAAGTTGGAGAATATGTTCTTTTGTACAACTCTCGTTTTAGATTTTTTGCAGGAAATCTCCTCTCGAAATGGGAAGGCCCATACATCATCGAGGAGGTTTGCCGGTATGGAGCCATCAAGATAAATAACTTTGAAGGTACTAACTCAAAGGTTGTCAATGGATAATGAATAAAGTATTATATCTCAGGTACGCCTATTAATGTTGAAAGTAATATTATCCAAACTTTGACACTGGAAGAGCACATAAAAGAGTCCTTCTGGAACACTCTAGAATCGTGAAAATAAGGAGGTACGTGATACGGTAACAAAACAGACTCCGAAAATTCCGCAAAAAAAAATTTATAAGTTTTGGAATATTTTAAAATTTTGGAAATAAAGAAACTTCCAGGGAGCGTCCCCTGGTGGGCACAGTACACCAGGGCGCGCCAGGCTTGCCTGGCGCGCCCAGGTGGGTTGTGCCCACCTGGGACACCTTCCATACTCCGTTTTTCTTCCATATACTTGTCCTCCAAGATAAAAAAAATCTATATATACTTCCCAAACCTGTTTATCACCGTATCGTGAAGAAATCCTCTGTTCTCTTTTTCCTTGCTATTTTCTGTCAGATCCCATCTACCATGGCTTCTTCAAGCTCCTCCAAGGACAAGTTCTTCAAGAATGTCATCAACCCATATTTGCGGGAAGTGGTGCAGCACCCTCAGGTCATCCAGATGCATGAGGGGGTGCTTCACCTCCGCGATGTTCCGTGTCCCAAGGGAATAGGAACCCTGGAGGCCAGGCTTGGAGCTGTGGAGCAAGATGTCTTCCGGTGGAAGGGGATGGTGGAGCGTGGGCTTAATGCCAATCACCTCATGATCACGGACCTTTCCCGTGATCTTAAGATGGATGGCAAGCCCATGAAGGATATCATCTTCACCCTCAACGAGCAAATCAACTTTCTCCAAAGCCAGATCTATGATCTTCAAAACTAAGTATTTTAATATGAGGCGAGGTTTAAAGGTATGAGTTTGGCTGCTGGTTGCAGGACCCGTGAGACTCACTCCTCCTCTTATTATGGTGAGCCACTGCCATGGAAATCTGAGGACAAGATCCCTCCTTCACCACCACCGTCATCTTCTTCACCACCAAAAGAAAATTGAGTATCTGGTATGGGCATTCCCCTTGGCTTCTGCCAAGCTTAGGGGAGGTGCCCCGGTATCATATCAACCCACTATCTTTTTGCTTTTACTTATCTTAGTTCAATCTTTTGCTTTAGATGAAATAAAGTTTAGTTCGATCCTTTCTTATTTGAAAGTTTTCTTAGTGATCTATCATTGTAATCATGTGCAAGTTATATAATAAAGCTTAGTTTGAGTTTTTGTTTCTTTACTTTCATGATGCAAATAAAGAAAAAGAAATAAAGAAAGAAAAGGATAAAGGAAATGAATGAAGAAAGGAAATAAATAATGAAAAGATTATATACTAATCTTATGGTAGGTGATAGCACCACATAAGGAAAAGTATAAGTAGAAAATTTTATTAGAGATTGACAAACATAGCATTAGTCAATGATGCAAATCATGAAAGAATTAATAAGGGAAGGGAAGATTCACATATAGATATACTATCCTAGAAATCTTTTGTGATTGTGAGCCCTCATCAAAATATTATATGCCAAAATTGTTAACGTTGGACAAAGAAGACAACTTAATGGTTTATGCTTGTTTATATTCACATAGAAGTCATATTGTCATATATCCTTTAACATGTGATGCTTTCCCCTATCATTGCTAGCCAAAAATTCCGTACTAAGTAGAGATACTGCTTGTGCATCCAAAAACCCTTAAACCCAAATCTTTTTCCAGTGTCCACCATACCTACCTAGGGATTGAGCAAGATCCCTCAAGTAAGTTGTCATCGGTGCAAAAAGGCAATAAAAATTGCTTCTAAAAGTGTGAGATCATTTAGTGTAAGAGAAAATTGAGCGTTGTATGAACTTGGATGACAAAGAATAAAAGTGACAGACTGCATAATAAAGGTTGTCATATTAAGGGGCAATACAACGTGACATTCTCTTGCACTAAGGGATTGAGCATACAAACAAATAAGTGCATGGCAACCTCTGCTTCCCTCTGCGAAGGGCCTATCTTGTACTTTTATGCAAAGAGTCAAAGTTTTTCTCTCTATTCCTTTTATTTTTCTCCTTTGGCAAGCATCATGTGGTGAGGAAAGATCTAGGCACATATGTGCAGTTGAATATAGATAGCATGAGTTATTATTGTTGGCATCACCCTTGAGGTGAGTATGTTGGGAGGTGAAACTATAAGCCCCTATCTTTCTATGTGTCATGTTGAAACGTTTTGCTCATGGGTATGAGGTGAGTGTTAGCAATCATAGAATACTATATGATGATTGAGTATGTGGACTTGCCTAAAGGCTCCGACCCTTCCTGAAAAGATGATGAATTGTAGTTGCAAAGTTGACTCAGAACATAGTTTGTTGGTTTCTAATAGAGTCTTTGCTTTATACTTCGATTGTGTGATGAACTATTACTTATTCAGGAGAAGTATATGATAAAAGTTCTATGATAAAAGCCCTATGTTTAATTTTGTTGATGTTATAATAATCAACATGATGCTTCTATGTCCATATTTTGTTTTTATCGACACCTCTCTCTCTCTCAAAGCATGTGTACATGTTATTTGATTTCGGTTTTCGCTTGAGGACAAGCGAGGTCTAAGCTTGGGGGAGTTGATACGTCCATTTTGCATCATATTTTCTTACTATTATTTATAATGTTTTATCCATAATAATGCTTTTTGGAGTAATTATAATGCCTTTTCTCTCATAATTTGCAAGGTACACACCAAGAGGGAGAATTCCGGCAGCTGGAAATCTGGACCTGAAAAAGCTACGTCAGGCTACCTATTCTACGCAACTCCAAAAAAGCTGAAACTTCATGAGGATTTTTTATGGAATATATAAGAAATACCGGAGCCAATAAACACTAGAGGGGGCCACCAGGTGGGCCCACCTAGGCGCGCCAGGCCCCCCAGGCGCGCCCTGGTGGGTTGTGGCCTCCTCGTCCCACCTCCGGTGCCCATCTTCTGGCATATAAATGGTTTTGACCTAGAAAAGATAAGGGGAGGACTTTCGGGACAAAGCGTCGCCGCCTCGAGGCGAAACTTGGGCAGGAGCACTTTTGCCCTCCGGCGGAGCGATTCCACCGGGGGAACTTCCCTCCTGGAGGGGGAAATCATCGTCATCATCATCACCAACAACTCTCCCATCTTAGGGAGGGCAATATCCATCAACATCTTCACCCACCATCTCATCTCAAACCCTAGTTCATCTCTTGTATTCAATCTTGTTACCGGAACTATAGATTGGTGCTAGGGGGTGACTAGTAGTGTTGATTACATCTTGTAGTTGATTACTATATGGTTTATTTGGTGGAAGATTATATGTTCAGATCCATTATGCATATTAATACCCCTCTGATCATGAGCAACTTTATTGTTTGTGAGTAGTTACCTTTGTTCTTGAAGTCACGGGATAAATCATGTTGCAAGTAATCATGTGAATTTGATATGTGTTTGATATTTTGATGGTATGTATGTTGTTATTCCCTTAGTGGTGTCATGTGAACATCGACTACAAGACACTTCACCATGTTTGGGCCTAAGGGAATGCATTATGGAGTAGCAATTACATGATGGGTTGCGAGAGTGACAGAAACTTAAACCCTAGTTTATGCGCAATTCTGTAAGGGACTGATTGGATGCAAAAGTTTAATGGTATGGTTAGAATTTATTCTTAATACTTTTCTCGTAGTTGTGGATGCTTGTGGGAGGGTTAATCATAGGTAGGAGGTTTGTTCAAGTAAGAACAACACCTAAGCACCGGTCCACCCACATATCAAAGTAGCGAACACGAAATAAACCAACATGATGAAAGTGACTAGATGAAATTCCCGTGTACCCTCAAGAATGCTTTGCTTATCATAAGAGACCTTTTTGGCATGTCCTTTGCCTCAAAAGGATTGGGCTATATTGCTGCACTTTTGTTACTACTACTGTTACTTGCTCGTTACAAATTATCTTGCTATCAAACTACTCTGTTACTTACAATTTCAGCACCTGCAGACATTACCTTACTGAGAACTACTTGTCATTTCCTTCTGCTCCTCGTCGGGTTCGACACTCTTACTTATCGAAAAGAGCTACAATTGATCCCCTATGCTTGTGGGTCATCAACTGTAACATCCCAAATTTTCAATTTGAAATGTTATACACTAGATCATCATTGCATATCATATTTTATTTTGCATTTTGGTTGATCCTAGAAAATTCTACGCAACTCAAGGACCCACAGAGAGAGTTGGGGATTTCGTTATTTTCATATTTGAGTTTTCTCAAATTTTGAGAATAGGATCATTTGATTTTATTTATTTTATCATCAGTTATTTCTATTACAAAAATATGAGAGAGGGAATAAAATGACTTTCCCAAAATAGAGAAATATTGAGGATTTAATAATAATATCAAATAAGATTTTATTTCGGAGTTTTTCGGTGTTTTATTTGAATTTAGGAAAAATGTGCGTTTTTCAAAATTGCATTTAGGGCCCACATAAATGTTCACTTTGTCGGGCTTGATTTTAGAAGCCCGGGAAAATTTATTTCACGATTTTTGGAGTCCGTTTAGTATTTCTTTTTATTTTTCTTCCGAGCGTAACTATTTAAATAAAAAGGAACCGACCTACGGGCCGTGTCCGACTAGGACTCCCGGCCCGTAGGGGCTTTATAAGCCGGCCCACCCCGGGGGGGAACCCTAGCCCTAGCGCCCCGCCCCAGCCCCGCACCCGCCGCCGCCGCCGCCGCGCCGCCCGCCGGAGCCGCCGCCCGCCGCACGCCCGCCGAGGTTCGTCGCCGCCTCGTAGTCCGCGCCGCCTATTTTTTTTTAGAAAACCGAACGGTCTTCCGTTGGTTTATTTTCGTTTTTTTATAGTTTTCGTTTTTTTTAGATCGGTTTTTTTTTGGTTTAGGTTAAATAGCGAGCGTTCGCTCGTTTATTCGTTTAAACGAACACGTTCATCGTTTAGATCTGGATAACGAACATTCGTTCGTTAATCCGTTCATCGTTTTCTTTTCTCGGATTAAATCCGCAATTTTTCTGATCGCGATTCCTGATCTGATTTTCGTTTTAGTATAACTTTTCGCTCGTTTATCGGAATCAGGCGATTCAAGCGCCTAGAGTTTCGTCTCGAAACCCTCTATCCGTTTAACCAACTTAAACAAGATTTTGCTACTGTAAAACTTGCCCTAGATCCAGATTACTAGAACAAAGTTGTTTTCTTTCGCCGTTTGACTTTCGTTGCTTCATTCGATTTGATTATTTTTGCCAACCGGAGTTCTTAAGTTGAACCTTCTGGTTAGATCTCTTATTTGAGTTTTACCTGTGCATTAGATGAGTACTTATTGTATGCTTGTTTGTTTGTTTGTGATAGAGTACCCAGAGTGCGCCGCCTGTTACTTCGAATCGTTAGGTTTCCCGGATCATCAGCAAGGCAAGTAACACTTTGATCATACCTTTTATACTACCCAGTTTTATTGCATTAGATCAATCCACACACATTGCATGATTAGGATCTAATTAAATTGTGGGATGGGAAGTAGATGAGGTAGTACCTATTACCGGTTTATTATCAAACCTTTGGGAGTTACTTATACGTTTTCTTATTATGCCATGCTATGCTAGTAGACGTGGATTGGGTGAGTGATATCCATGACAGATGTGAGATTGTTAATTAATGGTTTATCTAAGGTGGCAACTTAAACACACATCTGGGTGGATTGAGGCACCTGGGTATTCCAGGACTTGCCTGTTTTCTTTTGGACCGCCACCCAGGCTCAAAGGGATCATAAGACTATTCATACTAGAAACTTCTGTGTGCAGCCACAAGCTATTATGGGCTCTAGCATAGTTGACTAAGTTGTGCGAACTCTTACAGTGGTAGACTAGCAGATGTAGGGGATATAGGTGGTACGGTCTACCCGATCGTAAGGTGCTAGCGCTTCTGAAAGACTATGTCTCGGTCATCCGTCTTCTCAAACACCATGTAGTGCGAGAAAACAAACGGAGACGATCGAGTCTTGTGGGGAAAAGTGCGCAAACCTCTGCAGAGTGTAACAAACTAATCATGGTTAGCCGTGTCCCCGGTTATGGACATCTTGAGTATCTAGTACCTGGATTTTCATGTGAATCTCAACATGTTACTCTAAATTAAATTTTGTTGGGTTATGTTTAATGATGATGCTTAATTGGGATTGAGAATGCTGTCAACCATTCTCAATGTTTAACAACCACCATGATAGTAATTAAACTTTATTCCTTTGAAATAGGAAAAAATTGGCTTTACGCAAAACTGTAACCATAGAGCTTTCCACCAGCCAAATATGCATATAGTATAGCTGTTCATTCCATTACTCTCTATGTGTTACCTTGCCAGCATATTCCATGTGCTGACCCGTTTCGGGCTGCAACGTTAAGGTTGTAGACTTTTCAGACGACGATTAAGGAGTTTTTAGGTCGTGGTTCTATACTCAGTGATGCCGTTGGAGTTGATGGACTCACTTATCTTCCAAGCCTTTCGTTGTTATCGTTATTAGATGGCCTTAAGCCATATTTATTGTAATAAGTTCTCTTTTGAGACACTCGATGTAATAAGTGTGTGATTGCTACTCTGCTATAAATCCTCCGAGTACTGTGTGGTGTCAGCATTACTAATCCAGGGATGACACCGGAGCACAGAGATCAGACTGTTTGAGGTCTGGTCGCTACAGAGATGGTATCAGAGCACACGCTGACTGTAGGACACGACCACTAAGCTACAGACCTAGATCACTCTCTTCTCTGCTGACTTCTCATCTTTTCTACTCTTTATGATGGCGGATGCAAGGAACAAGTTCACACAACCGGATGAAGATAAACCCTTTGGACGTCACTTGAAGGAAGTCACTAGATACCTGAACATAGGAGTACCAAGCTTCACGGGAACCTACAACGCCACTTTACCTGAAGAAGAGTGCTGGATGATTCAAGTTCAAGTTCCAGGAAGAACGTTCATGCCAGTCACTGAGCCCATAGAGTTTTCTTTTGATGCACCAACTTGGAGTCTAGGAAAGAGCATGGCAGCTCACATCGCCATGGGACGCATTGGAGAAGTCTACCGCAAGGATCTCAAGGATACTATCTACCAGATTTGTGGGCGCCGAGATGAACACTGGGAGATGATCAGCACCAGGAAGGATAGATCAATTGCATCTTTTATCCAGGAGTTAAATCAGCACATTCGCCGACAGGAGAACCAGATGTGCACCGACATGATAGATCTAAAGAAGCCTAAGACTAGAATCAAGGAACTGGAGGAAGAACTCAAGGCTACATGTGAAGATTATGAAGAGGAAATTGAAGTATTGGTGGAGAAGAATGACGACCTGATCAAGAAGATTGGAATATTTATGGGAGGCCCGACACCCGTGGATGAAGACGAAGAACCCAAGGAGATTAGCCCGGAAGACTACATCATCATCGACGGCACCGACTCAGAAGCAGATAGTAGCGATAGTGACTATGTTGATGAAGCAGGAGCAGATATTATGGAGTCAACGACCGTAGAATATTTCTAATAGACCACCTCATCAGTAGTAGTAGTAGTCCACCATGTAAATATAGTAGCCCGAGCACTTTTGCGATAGTTAGATCGATTGTATGCCTTTGTTTGATTGATTGAAGTGAATTGTTTGCTTTTGCCTCATGTGCATATGGGTAGTGTTTTCTCTTTAGACCCTCTCTATTCTTATATCTCATCTTTTCTAAACCCTCAGATGCCTCCGAGACGTGACCCCGGTTTTGCTTTCCCACCGGAGCTCACCCAGTTGATCCAGCAGCAGAACACATTGATGCAGTTGCTAGTCCAGAATCAGAATTAGGGGAACAACAACAACAACCCACCACCACCACCACCTGTTGACCACTTAGCCCATTTTCTTAGGCTGAATCCGCTGGTGTTTTCCAGTAGCACCGAGCCGATAGTAGCAGATGATTGGCTCCGCAAGACAGCTAGGGAGTTGACCACAGCAGGATGCACAGATGCAGAGAAGGTGAAGTTTGCCGCACATCAGTTAGAAGGACCCGCAGCATCATGGTGGGAGAATTTCACAGCCACTTTCCCAGTAGACACTGTCACATGGGACCAGTTTCAGCAGGCTTTCCGTACTGCCCATGTTTCAGCAGGATCTATGGCCATGAAGAAGCATGAGTTTCGCAACTTGCGCTAAGGAGGAAGGACAGTTGGCCAGTATGTGGAGGAATTTAGTAAGTTAGCACGTTATGCCCCAGATGACGTCGCTACGGATGCAGCTAAGCAAGAGAAGTTTCTGGAAGGACTGAATGATGAGTTGAGCATGCAGTTGATGGTAGCCACCTTCAATAACTACCAGGAGTTGGTAGATCGTGCTCTTATGATTGAAGGGAAGCAGCAGCAAATTGAGAATCGCAAGAGGAAGTATGGACAAGGAAAGTACAATTCAGGAGCTCAGCAGAAGCCACGTTTTACCCCTAGACCGGGAGGACATTTTCAGCATACCCATGGAGGAGGTAGCTCGCACAATCACAATGGCACCAAGAATGGTAATGGCAATGGAGGAAGCAACGGCCAGAACCGCACCAACCCCTCAACCCCAGCCAAGAAGGACTTGAGCCAAGTCACTTGCTATAAGTGTTCGAAGACCGGACATTATGCCAATGAATGTCCTGAAGGCCAAAATGGCAATGGAAGTTCTGGGAAGAAGCCGAACCCTTTCAACAGGGGACAGGTGAACCACGTTAGCGTGGAGGAGGTTGAAGCTCAGCCCGATGCAGTAATAGGTAAGTTTTTGGTTAAGTCATTTACTGCACTCGTTCTTTTTGATACTGGTGCATCGCATTCATACATCTCAAGGGGATTTGGGGATAAGTATAACCTACCAACCCAAGCCCTTAGGTCACCCATGTTAGTAACCTCGCCCGGAGCAGAGTATGTGGCTAGTCTATGTGTGATCGGTTACCATTAAGGATTGGTAACTATGTTTTTCCCTCAGACCTAATAGTATTGGAATCTCAAGGATTGGATGTGATATTAGGCATGGATTGGTTATCAAAGTATGAAGGGAATATTGAGTGTGCTAGTAAGTCAATTTTGCTTACCACACCAGAAGGGAGAAGGATCAAGTATGTATCCCGGCATGTGCCAAAGAGGACCTAAGTAAATTGCCTAACAGGAGTTGTGCAGGAGGAAGTACCAGTGGTAAGGGATTTCCCTGATGTATTTCCAGAAGAGTTGCCAGGCATGCCACCGGATAAAGATATTGAGTTCTTGATTGAGCTATTGCCCGGCACTGGGCCAATATCAAAGAGACCTTATAGGATGCCAGCAAAGGATTTGGTGGAAATTAAGAGGCAGATTAAGGAGTTACTGGATAAGGGATATATTCGCCCAAGTTCTTCACCTTGGGGATCGCCAGTACTTCTAGTGGAGAAGAAGGATGGATCGTTAAGGACGGTTGTTGATTATCGAGGATTGAATGAAGTTACGATCAAGAACAAGTACCCACTACCAATGATCAATGATCTGTTTGATCGATTGCAAGGAGCTAAGGTATTTTCCAAGATCGATCTGCGATCAGGGTACCACCAATTGAAGATTCGAGAACAGGATATACCTAAGACAGCTTTTACCACCAGGTATGGGCTATACGAGTATACCGTTATGTCATTTGGTCTGACTAACACACCTGCCTATTTTATGAACATGATGAACAAAGTGTTTATGGAGTTCTTGGATAAGTTCGTCGTAGTGTTCATTGATGATATCCTAGTTTACTCAAAGAATGAAGAGGAGCATAAGGAGCATTTGCGTTTGGTACTTGGAAAGCTCAGAGAACATCAATTATATGCCAAGTTCAGCAAATGTGAATTTTGGTTGAAGGAAGTAGGATTTCTCGGACACGTTATATCCGGAGAAGGAATAGCAGTAGATCCCGCTAAAGTTGATACCGTGACCAAATGGGAAGCACCGACCACGGTTGGAGAGATACGGAGTTTTCTGGGACTCGCAGGATACTACCGGAGATTTATTGAGAATTTCTCAAAGATTGCGAAGCCTATGACGGAGTTGTTGAAGAAAGATACCAAGTTCATATGGACGGAGGAATGTGAGGCTAGTTTCCAGGAGTTGAAGAAACGTTTAGTTACCTCACCAGTGTTGATTTTGCCAGACCAAACCAAGGACTATGAGGTGTATTGCGACGCTTCACGTCGAGGACTTGGAGCAGTGCTTATGCAGGAAGGGAGAGTTGTTTCATATGCCTCAAGACAACTGAAACCTCATGAGTTGAATTATGCTACGCATGATTTAGATTTAGCAGCCGTAGTGCATGCATTGAAAACATGGAGACATTTCCTCATTCGAAATCATTGTGAGGTGTACACGAATCATAGGAGTTTGAAATAAATTTTCACGCAGAAGGAGTTAAACCTCAGACAAAGGAGATGGTTGGAGCTCATCAAGGATTATGATATGAGATTGCATTATCATCCCGGAAAGGCTAATGTAGTAGCTGACGCATTAAGCTGTAAGAGCCATGTCAATACAATAATGGCGGGAGAAATACCAAGGGAGTTAGCAGAAAATCTTCGTGAACTATGTGTGGAAATAGTTCCTAGAGGCTATGTAGCAGCATTGGAGATTCAGTCAACCTTGATGGATAGAATCAGAGAAGCTCAGAATACTGACAAGGAGATTGCCTCTATTAAGGAGAGACTAAGCAAAGGAAAGGCTAAAGGATTTCGTGAGGATGAACACGACACCCTATGGTTTGAAGACCGTGTTTATGTGCCCAATGACCCGGAGATTAGGAAGTTGATTCTGCAAGAGGCACACAATTCACCATATTCAATTCACCCAGGAAATACCAAGATGTATCTGGATTTGAAAGATATTTTCTGGTGGACCGGAATGAAGAAGGATATTGCGGAGTATGTAGCAGTCTGTGATATGTGTCAAAGAGTAAAGGCAGAGCATCAGAAGCTAGCAGGATTGTTACAACCATTGCCGATACCCGAATGGAAGTAGGATAAGTTAGGCATGGATTTTATCACGGGATTACCCAGGACTCGTTCAGGCTATGACTCAATTTGGGTTGTAGTTGATCGATTGACGAAGGTAGCTCATTTCATCCCGGTAAAGACCACTTACACCAGTGCTAAGTTGGCAAAGATATACATGACCAGGATCGTATGTTTGCATGGAGTTCCGAGGAGTATCGTATCAGATAGAGGAACCCAGTTTACCTCAAAGTTTTGGAAGCAGTTGCATGAAACTTTGGGTACCAGGCTAGAATTCAGTACAGCTTTTCATCCACAGACAGATGGACAGACCGAGAGAGTCAATCAGATTTTGGAAGATATGCGGAGAGCTTGTGCGCCAGATTACGGATCTAGTTGGGACGATAATTTGCCATATGCAGAGTTCTCTTACAACAACAGTTACCAAACCAGTTTGAAGATGGCCCCTTTCGAAGCTTTGTACGGAAGGAGGTGCAGGACACTGTTGTCATGGGACGAAGTTGGAGACCGCCAGTTGTTTGGATCTGACTTGATTAAGGAGTCTGAACAGAAGGTGAAATTGATTCGCGATAGGCTCAAGATAGCCCAGTCCAGACAGAAGAGTTATGCAGATTCTAAACGGAAAGAGACAGTTTACGAAGTCGGAGATAGAGCTTATCTTCGAGTATCTCCACTTCGGGGAACAAAGCGTTTTGGAGTTAAGGGAAAATTAGCGCCACGATTTGTAGGACCATATCGAGTTTTGGAGCGTATGGGAGAAGTGGCCCACAGGTTGGAATTGCCTGAAGGATTGTCAGGAGTTCATGATGTGTTCCACGTTTCCCAGTTGAAGAAGTGTCATGCTGAGATGGCTGACATACCCTTGAGAGATACAGTGCCATTGGAAACTATACAGTTGGATAACGATTTGACCTATGAGGAGAAACCAATTAAGATTCTCGAGTTTGCCAGCCGAGTCACTCGCAGCAAGGTTATCAAATTTTGCAAAGTTCAGTGGAGCAACCACACGGAGGATGAAGCCACCTGAGAGCGAGAGGAAGATTTGCTCAAGGACCACCCTCACCTTTTTCTAGCCAACCCGAATCTCGAAGCCACCTGGGAGTGAGAGGAAGAGTTGCTCAAGGACCACCCTCACCTATTTTCTAGCCAATCCGAATCTCGAGGGTGAGATTCATCTTAAGCGGGGTAGGTTTGTAACATCCCAAATTTTCAATTTGGAATGTTATACATTAGATCATCATTGCATATCATATTTTATTTGCGTTTGGTTTTGATCCTAGAATTTCTACGCAACTCAAGGACCCACGGAGAGAGTTGGGGAATTCATTATTTTCATATTTGAGCTTTCTCAAATTTTGAGAATAGGATCATTTGATTTTATTTATTTTATCATCAATTATTTCTATTACAAAAATATGAGAGAGGGAATAAAATGACTTTCCCAAAATAAAGAAATATTGAGGATTTAATAATTAAAATCAAATAAGATTTTATTTCGGAGTTTTTCGTTATTTTATTTGAATTTAGGAAAAATGTGCCTTTTTCACAAATTGCATTTAGGCCCCAAATAAATGTTCACCTTGTGAGGCTTGATTTTAGAAGCCTGGGAAAATTTATTTCGGGATTTTTGGAGTCCGTTTAGTATTTCTTTTTATTTTTCTTCTGCGCATAATTATTAAAAGCCCAAGCCGAACCCTAGCCCCGCCCCAAGCCGCCCGAAGCCGCCCCAGCGCCGCCGCTGCCGCACGCCGCCTGAGGTTCGCCGCCTCGTTTTCAGCACCTGTTTTTTTTCTTCGAAAAAAAAACCGTTCGTTTTTTCCGTCAGTTTTTCCGTCGTTTTTTTAGTTTCGGTTTTTTTAAATAGATCTGTTTTTCTGGTTTATTTAATTAGCGAGCGTTCGTCCGTTCGTTCATTCTAGCGAACGTTCGTCGTTTTTCATTTTCTCGGATTTAACCCGCGATTTTTCTGATCAAGATTCCTGATCCGATTTTCTTTTTAGTATAACTTTTCGCTCGTTTATCGGAATCAGGCGATTCAGGCGCCTAGAGTTTCATCTCGAAACCCTCTATCCGTTTAACCAACTTAAACAAGTTTTTGCTATTGTAAAATTTTCCCTAGATCCACATTGCTAGAATGAAGTTGTTTTCTTTCGCCGTTTGACTTTCGTTGCTTCGTTCGATTTGATTCTTTTTGCAAATCGGAGTTCTTAAGATGAACCTTCTGGTTAGATCTCTCATTCGTGTTTTACCTATGCATTAGATGAGTACCTATTGTATGCTTGTTTGTTTGTCTGCGATAGAGTACCCGGAGTGCGCCGCCTATTACATCGAATCGCTAGGTTTCCCGGATCATCAGCAAGGCAAGTAACACTTTGATCATACCTTTCCTACTACCTAGTTTTATTGCATTAGATCAATCCTCACACATTGCATGATTAGGATCTAATTAAATTGGGGGATGGGAAGTAGTTGAGGTAGTACCTATTACCTATTTATTAGCAAACCTTTGGGAGTTACTTCTACGTTTGCCATTATGCCATGCTATGCTAGTAGACGTGGATTGGGTGAGTGATATCCATGACAGATGTGAGTTTGTTAATTAATGGTTTATCTAAGGTGGCAACTTAAGCACACATCTGGGTGGATTGAGGCACCTGGGTATTCCAGGACTTGCCTGTTTTCTTTTGGACCGCCACCCAGGCTCAAAGGGATCATGAGACTATTCATACTAGAAACTTCCGTGTGCAGCCACAAGCTATTATGGGCTCTAGCATAGTTGACTAAGTCGTGCGAACTCATACAGTGGTAGACTAGCAGATGTAGGGGATGTAGGTGGTGCGGTCTACCCGATCATAAGGTGCTACCGCTTCTGAAAGACCATGTCTCCACCCAGGCTCAAAGGGGTCATAAGACTATTCATACTAGAAACTTCCGTGTGCAGCCACAAGCTATTATGGGCTCTAGCATAGTTGACTAAGTCGTGCGAACTCTTACAGTGGTAGACTAGCAGATGTAGGGGATATAGGTGGTACGGTCTACCCGATCGTAAGGTGCTAGCGCTTCTGAAAGACTATGTCTCGGTCATCCGTCTTCTCAAACACCATGTAGTGCGAGAAAACAAACGGAGGCGATCGAGTCTTGTGGGGAAAAGTGCGCAAACCTCTGCAGAGTGTAACAAACTAATCATGGTTAGCCGTGTCCCCAGTTATGGACATCTTGAGTATCTAGTACCTGGATTTTCATGTGAATCTCAACATGTTACTCTAAATTAAATTTTGTTGGGTTATGTTTAATGATGATGCTTAATTGGGATTGAGAATGCTGTCAACCATTCTCAATGTTTAACAACCACCATGATAGTAATTAAATTTTATTCCTTTGAAGTAGAAAAAAATTGGCTTTATGCAAAACTGTAACCATAGAGCTTTCCACCAGCCAGATATGCATATAGTATAGTTGTTCATTCCATTACTCTCTATGTGTTACCTTGCCAGCATATTCCATGTGCTGACCCGTTTCGAGCTGCAACGTTAATGTTGCAGACTTTTCAGACGACGATTAAGGAGTTTTTAGGTCGTGGTTCTATACTCAGTGATGCTGTTGGAGTTGATGGACTCACTTATCTTCCAAGCCTTCCGCTGTTATCGTTATTAGATGACCTTAAGCCATATTTATTGTAATAAGTTCTCTTTTGAGACACTTGATGTAATAAGTGTGTGATTGCTACTCTGCTATAAATCCTCCGAGTACTGTGTGGTGTCAGCATTACTCATCCAGGGATGACACCGGAGCACAGAGATCAGACTGTTTGAGGTCTGGTCGCTACATCAACGCACCAAGAGAAATTCTTAGAGGGTATCATGCGCGGCTCCAATGGTGCTCCGAGCGGCTACCGAAGACAAGCAGCAGTTCACCATGCATACCGTGGTGGACACGCACAAAAGGTTCACGGACCTCTCGGTGGTGTACACCAACGACCCGGTCTAGGTGGAGCACTCCATCCACATCATGGAGTTGTTGCTTGCCGAGGAGAAGTACAAGGTCGTCGGGTTCGACCTTGAGTAGACCCGCGCTCGTGCCGGGTCTTGTCCCAAGCTCATCGTCGCCCAGATGTGCATGCGCCACCACGTCCTCGTCGGCCACTACTGCCTGGCCACAAGGCCTTGTGAGCGTTTCGCCAGGTTTGTCAACATCCCCCACTACATGTTCGGTACGGTGGACATCACCAATGATGTAAAGGCGCTCGAGAATTCAGGCATCGCCTACCAGAATCTTGTCGACATCTAGGGCCAATACAAGATCTGGGGGAGCAAGGAGCATGAGAAGGACTCACCAGTTCACCTCCCGAAGCCATCATCGACCCCTACTACAGAGACATGACGGATTCCTACAACAAGGACAAGCGTGCCTGGCACTCGGCCTGGATGGAGATACTCGACAAAGCTCATGTCGTGTACGCGGCCAAGGAGGCGTACACGAGCTACGACATGTACACACGGATCGTTGACATGAGGAAGTGCCTCCTTGTGACGCCCCGAGACCGTTGCGCCAGGTGTCTTCCAGTTATTCGCTGTTGTTGCCTTGTCATTTTTTTGCGTGTCATGCATTTCATATCATGTCATCATGTGCATCGCATTTGCATACGTGTTCGTCTCATGCATCTGAGCATTTTCCCCGTTGTCCGTTTTGCAATCCGGCGCTCCTATGTCCTTCGGCATCTCCTTTTACCTCTTTTCGTGTGTGGGTGTTGAACGTTATCGGATTGGACCGAGATTTGCCAAGCAGCCTTGGTACACCACTAGTAGACCGCCTGTCAAGTTTCGTACCATTTGGAGAATGTTTGATACTCCAACGGTTAACCGAGGAACCGTAAAGGCCTCATGTGTGTTGCATCCCAACACCCCTCCAAAGTGGCCCAAAACCCATACAAACCCCCTCCATCCTCTCGGTCATTCGATCATGATCGCGTGGCCGAAAACCGCACCTCATTTGGACTCTCCTAGCTCCCTCTACCTATAAATATGTGCCTTCCCCCGAAAATTCGCGGATGAACCCTAGTCTTCTTCATCCTCGCGCCGTCGGACACGTCCACGCCGAGCCGGACATGTCCGCCACTGCCCCCTCGTCCAATCGGATGCCGCCACCTCACCACCGCCGCCCTCTCTCTCCTCCCACCGCGCCAGGCCCGCGGGGCCCATCCCGCCGCCGCGGCCCGAGCGCCCGCGCCGCTCGCGCCTTCCGCTGCCCGCGTCTGTCTCCGGCGACCGGACGCCGCCGGCCGCCGCACGCCGCCGGCCGCGGCTCGCTCTCCCAGCCGCGCCTCGTCGCCGGCTTCCTCGCCGCCATTCGCAAGCGCCTCCACCGCTGGCCGCTCGTCGCCTTGTCTCCACCCATCGCCGATCACCGCCCCGATCCGGCCGCTCTGGCCACGATTCCGGCGAGCCGCCCCGGATCCCGCCGGCTACCGCCCGTCCCCGCCTCTCCTCGTGCTCCGCCGGACTCGCCATGGTCGCCGGCGTGCTCCTCTGTCGATCCTTACGGTGCCGCCTCACCTGGATCAGATCCACCAAGTCGGTCATCCAAACACGCGCCCCCCATCCCGGATCCCTCCGTCCCGGGTTCATATCGTCCCATTGACTTTTTAGCGAGGTGAAAAATCCACCAAGTCCTTTTCCCCCTCATGTTTTCAGGCCCTATTCATCATGTCATAACTCCTCATCCATAGCTCCGTTTTGCGCGTGCAATATATCGAAATGTTCGTTAGGATGTCCTCTTCATTTTGTTCCATTGCATCATGCTTGTTTGAGTCCATCTTGATGCCCTAAAGGTTGTTGCAAGAGTGCTATATAATGTTAGTTCCTGATTCTTATCAGATTATGAACATTTGTCATTTTTGCCATGATTATTGTGTCTCCTATGGGCATGAGCTCTGCATGTGTTTTGGGATATGCCATGCCATCTTTACAGGGGCGTATGCCATGTATTTTTGTGATCAATGTGGTGACTAGCACAAGAATGGCAAAGTAGCTCTCGTGATATTGCTGATTTCAGAGACTTAGAATTTCACTAAGTCATTTTCCCTGCTGATATTTTTATGCCATGTATTCATGTTGCTACAGAGAGTTCCATGCCTCTTTTGAGTATGTTCAGTAAGGATGATCTGGACATTTGGTTATGCTCTATCCATCCATGCCCCTGTTTGCATTTATGGAGTACCCTAGCATGACTCAATCTTGCTCTACTTTTGCTATAAAATGTTCCTGGCAGATTGTTTACATGTTAATCAATTTTGCCAAGGTGTTGTAGTTGATCCATGCATTCTATGAGATTGTTCTTGCCATGTTTAGCTTCTTGATCATGCCTTCTTGCTGGTAGTATGCTTAGCTTGTCATTGAATGCCTTGTGTTGAGTGCATCGAGCTCGCAAACGTGCCTTCATAACTCTGTTTTTGCCATGTCCAGTTTTCTGCAAAGTCTGAATCTGTTAACGAAACTTGCTATGTTTACATGAGTGCCATCATATCTTCTGATCCTTTTTGGCTTATGGTCAGTAAGGGACTTTTGTTATATGCTTTGAGTATATTCATGCCATGCCTTTGTTTGCTATGTTCTGTTCCTGTAGCATGTTGATATCTTGCTCTAAACATTGCTTCCTGATGTTAATTCCTGACATGTTAGTATTTTCACTAAGTCTGAGATTCTGTTATCTTTTGCACTTTTGCCATGCTTGTTTGAACCTGCTATTGTGTGATTTAGCCGTAGCTCAGTGTTCATCTTTTATCAAGCATCTTGAGTAGATCACAGCCATGTGCTTTGTTGCTATGTTGGAGTGCAGTAGCTTAGTTTCTTGTTGCATTCTAGATGGCATCGTGCTGTTGATCGCAGAATCGTGCCATTATTGTTTTGCTTGCCATTTGCAAACCGTGCATCCGTTTCCGGCGATCTTTATATCGATTTCGACCGAAATCAACTCATCTTTCCAGCGGCACTCTTGGTTTGCCAATTTGAGTCCTGGTTCAATCTTTTCCTTCCGAAGCATGCATATGCATTGCATATCACATCCCGGATATCATGCCATGTTTTGCATCATGTTGTTTGTGCATTGCACCGTGGTTGATTGTTTTTTCCTTTGCTTGTGTTATTTCCTTGGGTAGATCCGAGAGACGAGTACGTGATCGAAGAACCTGTTGAGTATGCTTACGAGGTTCAAGCTTTCGTCAACTCGAAGAACTTTGCAGGCAAGATGACCATACCCTCGAAATCACTTCTATCTTTGTGTGCTAGTTGCTTGCTCTTTTCCTATGCTGCTATGCCTACCACTTGCTATATCATGCCTCCCATATTGCCATGCTAAGCCTCTAACCCAGCTTGTCCTAGCAAACCGTTGTTTGGCTATGTTCCCGCATTGCTCAGCCCCTCTTATATCGTTGCTAGTTGCAGGTGAAGATGAAGTTTGTTCCTTGTTGGAACTTGGATATTGTTGGGATATCATTACTATATATTGTTTACTTTAATGCACCTATATACTTGGTAAAGGGTGGAAGGCTCGGCCGTATGCCTGGTGTTTTGTTCCACTCTTGCCTCCCTAGTTTCAGGATCACTTCTTGATCACTTCTAGCTCACGACCGTGCTTTGCTCCTCTTCTCGCTCTCATTTGCGTAAGTTAGCCACCATATATGCTAGTGCTTGCTGCAGCTCCACCTCACTACCCTTTTCCTACCCATAAGCTTAAATAGTCTTGATCGCGAGGGTGTGAGATTGCTGAGTCCCCGTGACTCACAGATTACTTCCAAAACTAGTTGCAGGTGCCGATGATACCAGTGCAGGTGACGCAACAGAGCTCAAGTGGGAGCTTGATGAAGATCGTGTACGTTGTGTTGTTTCGTTTCCTTTTGATCGGTAGTGGAGCCCAGTTGGGGCAATCGGGGATCTTTTGCATTAGGGGTTGTCTTTCTCTATTTGGTTCCGTAGTCGGACCTTGATTGTATTCTGGATGATGTAATGCTATATTTATGTATTGTGTGAAGTGGCGATTGTAAGCCAACTTTGTATCTCTTTCTTATTCAGTACATGGGATGTGTAAAGATTACCCCTCTTGCGACATGCCTACAATGCGGTTATGCCTCTAAGTCATGCTCCGACATGTGGGAGATATAGCCGCATTGTGGGTGTAACAAGTTGGTGTCAGAGCCTTCCCCGACTTAGGAGCCCCCTGCTTGATCGAATCACTGGCATTGTTGAGTCTAAAAAAAATTGAGTCTTATAGGATTATATATATCGGAGAGTAGGATTCTTTTTACTCCTCAGTCCCTTCGTCGCTCTGGTGAGGCCTCCTGACATAGAGTTTTGACTCTTCTCTCCTCAAATTTCACTAAAAAAATTTAGGATCACGCGGGTATCTTGGAATCGTTCTAATGGTTTTGTGACGAGAACATTGTTCTTGGTGCCTCCTGACATTTAGGGGTTGTGGCAGTGTCCCGGGGAGTTGAGCTCCGAGGTGTTGTCGTCACAATTTTATCATTGCAGTTCTGGAATACCTGAGCTCGCCGACATCGAAAATCTCTTTTATGCAGTTGTTGGTGAGATAACCTCGACGCCACCCAGTACTGGGGTGGGAGTTCTGGAGTATCGCCATAACTCGTATAACGGATGCTTTTCGAAGGTTGAGGTAAATGATTTCCGAAGATTTCTTGGTTATGTGTTGAAGGATGGATACAGCTGGATGTAGGATTTGCTAGTTTTGGGTGAGATATTATGCTTCCCCTGTATCCCCACACCTGATTGCATAACCAGAAAGTTTCGGGAGTTTATAAGTGGGAATTCAAGTAGCTCCTAGGATATCTTTCTGACAGATGGATGATATGAGATTGGGGTTCGACGTCTAGTGGTCCGCCTATCCACGATTGGTTTTACAGTGGTCTCGTTGTGTCTTAAAGAGTCCTTGGCTATGCTGACTCGGGGACGCTTCGTATGTCATGTGCACTGCCTTGTACATGATGGTGATGTACGATCGAGCCCGTGTGGGCCCCACCACGAAAACTTCGGATGAAATCTCTATCATATGTTTGTTCCGGCTTATTTTGCAAGCCAAACCTTTGTTTTGCTTTAAGTTGTGGTATTCGAATTGCTTCAATGTCAAGTGTTGATTCCATACCTTTCCTAAGCGGTGTTCTCATATTTCTATGGGAGTACTAATCCTTCATGATAATCGAGATTGTCATGGCAATCCTTTTCAACCGACGTGCTTCTCTTCAAGTGGATCATATCATTTTTCCCATCCGCAAGATCAACTCAAAGTCTTCTCAACGTTGTTCGTTTCATCTGTCCCCAAGTTTGCCTTTGTTTTTCCCCCCCCCCCCCCCCCCCTTTTTCTTCAAGGACTCAGATTTCGTAATCAAGTGTCCATCTTATTCATGTGAAGTCTCTTCATTCTTTTCTTTCAATGTTCGTATCCGGTGATTCTCATGAAGATTCTAACAGAGCTTCAAGTTCATCATTCTTCGTTCTTTTTCTTCTCCGGTGGATTCAAGTCAAGCTTTGTTGATCATATCCCTTTTCCTCGTTTCAAATGTGTTATCAAGCCGGTGCACCTCTTAATCGTTCATCTCTCTATTCATTTCCGAAGTGCTGAAGATATCTCGAAGATTCGTGTTTGCACTCTGTATTCGTTCAAGCTCTTTCGAGATTGTTATCTCTTTCAAGCCATTTAATTCAACCGGCACAATCTCTCTTTTAAATCATTTCAACGGTATTTCTCTTGAGTGGGCCCTAACCCACAGGTCTTGTCCCAGGATCTTACCTGACTCTTCTAATTTTATCGGAGCTACTCTCAAATTCATTTCAAAGTTTGACGTAAGAATGAGTTATCATCAGTCATATGCCTTCTTCCAAGATCTTTCACATTCTTTTCATCATTGGTTCAACCTTCCTAATTTCCATTCCGGAGTGCCTCAACAATTCATGGAGGAGTTTCTCATCGTCATTCTCAGTTTTTGGAGACCAAAGAAGTGTTTCTCTTAATTCTTGCTCCATTATGTTCAAGATTCATGGTTCTAGCTTGTTTGCCATCCTCTCATAATTGTTTTTGATTGTGAGAATTCTTTTCAACCATCTGGAGCATGTCAGGAACCTTTGTCAGTTTGATTCTCCGAAGGCTATCATTTCAGAAGATTTATTCATTCTCAGCTTTCAGCTATCATTCTCCAAATCTTACCGGTGCATCATTCAAGTTTTCTCTTATCACCTCGTGATCTTTTCGTTCTCATGTAGCTAAATCCTCTCAAGTATCTTTGTTCTTCTTATAATTCTTCCAGGTGTTCCTTTATCTTTTCTTTGTTCATTTTCAATTTTTGCGGTGGTTCATTCAAGAATTCTCTTCCATTGTTATTGTATCATTCCATTCTTTCTTTCTTTCCAATCCTACCGGTGGTTCGTTGAAGACCTTCTCAAGTTTGCGCTATATCTACCTTAATCCATTCTACGAGAATAAGTAGTATGCCAAATCTGTTTCTTGTCATCAATTTAAATTGCTGAAGGATACACATAACATAATTCTTATTATTTCTTCATCCAAGCAATGGACTCATCTTCTAGAGTTTGTTCACGATGAGTAAATTCTCGGTTCAAGTGCTCCATACTTTCCCTGAGTTCCAAGATCTCTCAATTATATCATCACGAAGCTCCATCTAAATATTCGCTATGCTTCACCTTGTGTTTTCAACTTCGGTTTCTTTCTATCATCCTTGTTTACCGGAATTCTTCATGGAGGCTCTACATGATGGTTCATCAAGGATTTAATTCCTTCTCGAAGTGTTCATCGAGATTCTTTTCAGAGGAGCTTCAAGTATTCCTCTTCTTGCATTCCGAAGTGCAATTCTTTCAACCGTATCATTTGAGGTGGTATTATGTCATTCTTGATAATTTGAGTTCATGTTTCATGATTCACATGTTGTTAAGAATGAGATAGTTAAACCCATCAATCTCTTCAAGCATGAGCTCTTCTCAATCCATCAATCGCTTTATTGGAGTTATCTTGGATTATATTTCACCTAAACCTTTCCCTAAGGATTGTTGTTATTTATGGTGCTTATAAATGACCCAAGTTCTTCATTTATCCTCCTGGTGAAATAAGTTTCTCGTCTCCTTGTTCTTACCAATCCAATTTTGTTTTCGTTAGTGGCAGAATTTCACCTTAAGTTTTGAGAAGTTTTCTTTAAGCCCACTACAAGCTTACTCTTTTCGTTGTTGGTTTTTTTCCAACAACTCCATTCGACCATTCTCCTAAAGATGCTTTTCAAGCTCATTTGAGGTAGAAGATGTTGTTTTCTCCTCCGTTCATTCCTTTCCATTCTCTCATTTCTTCCGGAGGCATTGTGATGTTGCTCTCTTTGACCCATCATCTTGTTTTTTCAAGATCATGTTCTTTATTTTGCTTATCCATTTAACCGAGGTGTTGTGCCCTCTACTCAAGTTCTTTTCATCTTATCAAGTCTTGCATCTCTTTTCAACCGGAGTGCTATTCGGATTTGTTCTTCCTTGTTCCTCTTTCCTAACAGAGTGCTTTCAACTTCGTTCATCTTCGTTGTATTCTTTCTTTCAATTTTCTCAACCTCGCAAGGTTCTTTGGTTTCACTCATTTGTAAAAGAAGCAACTTAGTTTTACCTATTATCTTCCTCTTCCTCTTCCTTTTCCCTCCGGTGCCATCCTAGATCTCGGGACGAGATCCTCTCGTAGTGGTGGAGTGTTGTGACACCCCAAGACCGTCGCGCCAGGTGTCTTCCAGTAATTCGATGTTGTTGCCTTGTCATTTTTTTTGCATGTCATGCATTTCATATCATGTCATCATGTGCATCGCATTTGCATACGTGTTCGTCTCATGCATCCGAGCATTTTCCCCGTTGTCCGTTTTGCAATCCGGCGCTCCTACGTCCTTCGGCGTCTCCTTTTGCCTCTTTTCATGTGCGGGTGTTGAACGTTCTCGGATTGGACCGAGATTTTCCAAGAGGCCTTGGTACACCACCGGTAGACTGCCTGTCAAGTTTCGTGCCATTTGGAGTCCGTTTGATACTCCAACGGTTAACCGAGGAACCGTAAAGGCCTCCTGTGTGTTGCAGCCCAACACCCCTCCAAAGTGGCCCAAAACCCATCCAAACCCCCTCCATCCTCTCGGTCGTTCGATCACGATCGCGTGGCCGAAAACTGCACCTCATTTGGACTCTCCTGGCTCCCTCTACCTATAAATATGTGCCTTCCCCCGAAAATTCACGGATCAACCCTAGTCTTCTTCATCCTCGCGCCGCCGGACACGTCCGCGCCGAGCCGGACATGTCCGCCACCGCCCCCTCGTCCAATCGGACACCGCCACCTCACCACTGCCGCTCTCTCTCTCCTCCCATCGCGCCAGGCCCGCCGGGCCCGGATCGGGCCCATGGGGCCCATCCCGCCGCCGCCGCGGCCCGAGCGCCCGCGCCGCTCGCGCCTTCCACCGCATGTGTCCGTCTCTGGCGACCGGACGCCGCCGGCCGCCGCGCGCCGCCGCCCGTCGCTCGCTCTCCCAGCCGCGCCTCGTCGCCGGCTTCCTCGCCGCCATTCGCAAGCGCCTCCACCGCCGGCCACTCGTCGCCTCGTCTCCACCCATCGCCGGTCACCGCCCCGATCCGGCCGCTCTGGCCACGGTTCCGGCGAGCCGCCCCGGATCCTGCCGGCTACCGCCTGTCCCCGCCTCGCCTCGTGCTCCGCCGGACTCGCCATGGTCGCCGGCGTGCTCCTCTGCCGATCCGTACGACGCCGCCTCGCCTAGATCAGATCCACCAAGTCGGTCATCCAAACACGCGCCCCCCATCCCGGATCCCTCCGTCCCGGGTTCATCTCGTCCCGTTGACTTTTTAGCGAGGTGAAAAATCCACCAAGTCCTTTTCCCCCTCATGTTTTCAGGCCCTATTCATCATGTCATAACTCCTCATCTGTAGCTCTGTTTTGCGCGTGCAATATATCGAAATGTTCATTAGGATGTCCTCTTCATTCTGTTCCATTGCATCATGCTTGTTTGAGTCCATCTTGATGCCCTAAAGGCTGTTGCAAGAGTTCTATATAATGTTAGTTCCTGATTCTTATTATGAGCATTTGTCATTTTTGCCATGATTGTTGTGTGTCTCCTATGGGCATGAGCTCTGCATGTGTTTTGGGCTATGCCATGCCATCTTTACAGGGGCGTATGCCATGTATTTTTGTGATCAATGTGGTGACTAGCACAAGCATGCAAAGTAGCTCTCGTGATATTGCTGATTTCAGAGACTTAGAATTTCACTAAGTCATTTTCCCTGCTGATATTTTTATGCCATGTATTCATGTTGCTACAGAGAGTTCCATGCCTCTTTTGAGTATGTTCAGTAAGGATGATCTGGACATTTGGTTATGCTCTATCCATCCATGCCCCTGTTTGCATTTATGGAGTACCCTAGCATGACTCAATCTTGCTCTACTTTTGCTATAAAATGTTCCTGGCAGATTGTTTACATGTTAATCAATTTTGCCAAGGTTGTTGTAGTTGATCCATGCATGCTATGAGATTGTTCTTGCCATGTTTAGCTTCTTGATCATGCCTTCTTGCTGGTAGTATGCTTAGCTTGTCATTGAATGCCTTGTGTTGAGTGCATCGAGCTCGCAAACGTGCCTTCATAACTCTGTTTTTGCCATGTCCAGTTTTCTGCAAAGTCTGAATCTGTTAACGAAACTTGCTATGTTTACATGGGTGCCATCATATCTTCTGATCCTTTTTGGCTTATGGTCAGTAAGGGACTTTTGTTATATGCTTTGAGTATATTCATGCCATGCCTTTGTTTGCTATGTTCTGTTCCTGTAGCATGTTGATATCTTGCTCTAAACATTGCTTCCTGATGTTAATTCCTGACATGTTAGTATTTTCACTAAGTCTGAGATGCTGTTATCTTTTGCACTTTTGTCATGCTAGTTTGAACCTGCTATTGTGTGATTTAGCCATAGATCAGTGTTCATCTTTTATCAAGCATCTTGAGTAGATCACAGCCATGTGCTTTTGTTGCTATGTTGGAGTGCATTAGCTTAGTTTCTTGTTGCATTCTAGATGGCATCGTGCTGTTAATCACAGGATCGTGCCATTATTATTTTGCTTGCCATTTGCAAACCGTGCATCCGTTTCTGGCGATCTTTATATCGATTTCGACCGAAATCAACTCATCTTTCCAGCGGCACTCTTGGTTTGCCAGTTTGAGGCCTGTTTCAATCTCCTCCTTCCGGAGCATGCATATGCATTGCATATCACATCCTGCATATCATGCCATGTTTTGCATCATGTTGTTTGCGCATTGCACCGTGGTGGATTGTTGTTTCCTTTGCTTGTGTTCTTGCCTTGGGTAGAGCCGGGAGACGAGTACGTGATCAAAGAACCCGTTGAGTACGCTTACGAGGTTCAAGCTTTCGTCAACTCGGAGAACTTTGCAGGCAAGCTGACCATACCCTCGAAATCACTTCTATCTTTGCTTGCTAGTTGCTCGCTCTTTTGCTATGTTGCGATACCTACCACTTGCTATATCATGCCTCCCGTATTGCCATGCCAAGCCTCTAACCCACCTTGTCCTAGCAAAATGTTGTTTGGCTATGTTCCCGCATTGCTCAGCCCCTCTTATAGCGTTGCTTGTTGCAGGTGAAGATGAAGTTTGTTCCTTGTTGGAACTTGGATATTGATGGGATATCATTACTATATATTGTTTACTTTAATGCACCTATATACTTGGTAAATGGTGGAAGGCTCGGTCGTATGCCTGGTGTTTTGTTCCACTCTTGCCGCCCTAGTTTCCGTCATACCGGTGTTATGTTCCTTGATTTTGCGTTCCTTACGCGGTTGGGTTATAATGGGAACCCCTTGATAGTTCGCCTTGAATAAAACTCCTCCAGCAAGGCCCAACCTTGGTTTTACATTTGCACTAACAACCTATCACCTTCCCTTGGGTTCTGCAGACTCAAGGGTCGTCTTTATTTTAACCCCCCCCCCCCCCCCCCCGGGGTCAGTGCTTCTCTAAGTGTTGGTCCGACCTGAGCGATGCCCGGCGCCCCCTAGGCAACCAGAGTCTATGCCAACCCGACGTCTTGCTCATCCGGTGTGCCTTGAGAACGAGATATGTGCAGCTCCTATCGGGTTTTGTCGGCACATCCGGGCGGCTTTGCTGGTCTTGTTTTACCATTGTCGAAATGTCTTGTAACTGGGATTCCGAGTCTGATCGGGTCTTCCTGGGAGAAGGAATATCCTTCGTTGACCGTGAGAGCTTGTGATGGGCTAAGTTGGGACACCCCTGCAGGGTTTTGAACTTTCGAAAGCCGTGCCCGCGGTTATGGGCAGATGGGAATTTGTTAATATCCGGTTGTAGAGAACTTGACACTTAACTTAATTAAAATGCATCAACTGCGTGTGTAGCCGTGATGGTCTCTTTCCGGCGGAGTCCGGGAAGTGAACACGGTTCTTGTGTTATGCTTGAACGTAAGTAGTTTCAGGATCACTTCTTGATCACTTCTAGCTCACGACCGTGCTTTGCTCCTCTTCTCGCTCTCATTTACGTAAGTTAGCCACCATATATGCTAGTGCTTGCTGCAGCTCCACCTCACTACCCTTTTCCTACCCATAAGCTTAAATAGTCTTGATCGCGAGGGTGTGAGATTGTTGAGTCCCCGTGACTCACAAATTACTTCCAAAACCAGTTGCAGGTGCCGATGATACCGGTGCAGGTGACGCAACAGAGCTCAAGTGGGAGCTTGATGAAGATCGTGTACATTGTGTTGTTTCGTTTCCTTTCGATCAGTAGTGGAGCCCAGTTGGGGAGATCGGGGATCTTTTGCATTAGGGGTTGTCTTTCTCTATTTGGTTCCGTAGTCGGACCTTGATTGTATTCTGGATGATGTAATGCTATATTTATGTATTGTGTGAAGTGGTGATTGTAAGCCAACTCTGTATCTCTTTCTTATTCAGTACATGGGATGTGTAAAGATTACCCCTCTTACGACATGCCTACAATGCGGTTATGCCTCTAAGTCATGCTCCGACACGTGGGAGATATAGCCGCATCGTGGGTGTAACACTCCTTCCCCAAAACGGCCAGGGATCCAGCCAGAAGCAGAGCAATGGCAAGCGTTGTCGCAACAATAAGTAGATGATTAGATCCTCTTTTCTCCTAGTTTAGTATGCATGTGATTGCTTACTTTGGTGTCTGGAAATGTTATGTGTGTAGTCACTTGTGTAATTGTATGCTTAATTTGGTTATGCAATGCAATGTTGTATTTTTAAGTATATATGTTGTGCGGACAAAGAAAATCACATCGCACATGGACTAAACAATGGAACTCGTCGGTGATGTTTTCATCAATCACTCATAATTGTATACCAGCAATCGTTTGCTCACAACACACACGGCTTGTTAACAGGAATCGTCTGTGTTGTTATAGGTCTTCCCACATGTTTCCGATTACAGACCTGTTTGCCGCATATCACACACATCTTATTATATTGAATCGTTTCTGTTCTCTTGGCTCAGAGCAAACAGTTCATCCGATTGAACCGCATGTCGTATATCGCACACACCTTGATATGGCTGACCATTTCTTTTGTGTTGCCTATCACAAACAGTTCATCCGGTGAACTGTATGTTGTATATCGCACACACCTTCATCTGGCTGCCCATTTCTTTTGTTCCTCCTCATAGTAAACAGTTAATTGAACTGAACCGTATGCCCTGCATCACACACGCAACTAAAATGTGAACCGTGTTTGATGCATCCACCATCGCAAATGTTTTGCACCTTTTTGACGGGTTTTTTACACCACTGTTTGCGATTATTGCATCCCACACAGTTTTGTCGAAGGGTCTCTGATTGTAGTGTCGCGTTAGCAGCATCCTGTAGTAGTGATGGTGGTTGTTTTGAGGAAGGTGATGGTGGGTTTAAGGCACCAGCGAAAGTTGAGCGGTACTAGAGAGGCTAGCAATGGTGGAAGGGTGAGAGTGCGTATAATCGGACTGAACATTAGTCATAAAGAACTCACATACTTATTGCAAAAGTATATTAGTTATTGAAACAAAGTACTACACGCATACGCCTAGGGGGATAGATTGGTAGGAAAAGACTATCCCTCGTCCCCAACCGCCACTCATAAGGAAGACAATCAATAAATAAATCATGCTCCGACTTCATCACATAACGGTTCACCATACGCGCATGCTACGGGAATCACAAACTTTAACACAAGTATTTCTACCAATCCACAATTACTCACTAGCATGACTCTAATATCACCATCTTTATATCTCAAAACAATCATAAGGAATCAAACTTCTCATAGTATTCGATGCACTTTAGAAAGTTTTTATTATATCCCTCTTGGATGTCCATCATATTAGGACTAAATTCATACCTAAAGCAAATTACCATACTGTTTAAAGAGACTCTCAAAATAATATAAGTGAATCATGACAGTTCAACAATTTCTATAAAATAAAGCCACCACCGTGCTCTAAAAAGATATAAGTGAAGCACTCGAGAAAAATTGCCTAGCTCAAAAGATATAAGTGAAACACATAGAGTATTCTAACAAATCACGATTCATGGGTGTCCCTATCAAAAGGTGTGTACAGCAAGGATGATTGTGGCAAACTAAAAAGAAAATACCCAAATCATACAAGACGCTCCAAGCAAAACACATATCATGTGGTGAATAAAAATATAGCCTCAAGTAAATTTACCGATAGACGAAGACGAAAGAGGGGATGCCTTCCGGGGCATCCCCAAGCTTAGGCTCTTGGTTGTCCTTGAATATTACCTTGGGGTGCCTTGGGAATCCCCAAGATTAGGATCTTTCCACTCCTTATTCCATACTCCATCAAATATTTACCCAAAACTTGAAAACTATGCAACACAAAACTCAACAGAAAATCGCATGAGATCCGTTAGTATAAGAAAGTAAATCACCACTTTTGGTGCTGTTGTGAACTCATTATTTATTTATATTGGTGTAATATATACTGTATTCCAATTTCTCCATGGTTCATACCCCCCGATACTGCCCATAGATTCATCAAAATAAGCAAACAACACGTAGAAAACAGAATCTGTCAAAAACAGAGCAGTCTGTAGAAATCTGTAACTCTCGAATACTTATTTAACTCCAAAAATTCTGTAAACTTAGGAAAAACTGGGAAATTTGTATATTAATCTTATGAAAAAGAATTAGTATTTTATCGTACTCCTTTTAAAAATGAGAATTGTTTTCCTGGGCGTAGAAGTTTCTATTTTCAGCAAGATCAAATCAACTATCACCGTAAGCCATCCCAAAGGTCTTACTTGGCACAAACACTAATTAAAATACAAAAACACATCTAACCAGAGGCTATATGAATTATTTGTTGAAAAAAACAATACCAAAAAGCAAGAACAAACAAATAAAATTGGGTTTCCTCCCAACAAGTGATATTGTTTAACGCCCCTAGCTACGCATAATGCAATAGATCTAGGTATTGTCATCTTGGTATGTAATCCATAAGTAGATCTCATAATAGATTCATATGGCAACTTAATTTTCTTTCTAGTAAATTGTTCCAAGCCTTACCTTAACGGAAATTGAAATCTAATTATTCCTTCTTTCATATCAATAATTGCACCAATCGTTCTAAGGAAAGGTCTACCAAGAATAATAGGACATGTAAGATTGCAATCCATATCAAGAACAATGAAATCTACGGCCACATAATTCCTATTTGCAACAATAAGAACATCATTAATTCTTACCATATGTTTCTTAATAGTGGAATCCGCAAGATGCAAATTTAAAGAACAATCATCAAATTCATGAAAACCTAGCACATCACATAAAGTTTTTGGAATCGTGGAAACGCTAGCACCCAAATCACACAAAGCATGGCACTCATAATCTTTAAAATTGATCTTAATAGTAGGTTCCCACTCATCATAAAGTTTTCTAGGGATAGAAACTTCCAATTCAAGCTTTTCTTCAAGAGATTTCATCATAGCATCAACGATATGTTTAGTAAAAGCTTTATTTTGATTATAAGCATGAGGAGAATTCAACATGGATTGCAGCAAGGAAATACAATCTATTAAAGAACAATTATGATAATTAAATTCCTTGAAATCCAAAACAGTGGGTTCATTGCTACTTAAAGTTTTGACCTCTCCAATCCCACTTTTATCAATTTTTGCATCAAGATCTATAAACTCCGAATCATTGAGACGCCTTCTAGCTAAAGTTGACTCATATCCAGTCCCATCAGGATTTATATTGGAAGACAAAGATTCAATAGGAGTCACATCAATCACTTTAAGATCTTCATCATTATTTTCACAAAAACTACAAGAACACGCTTTTACAAACCAATCTCGTTTAGCACATGTCTTAGCGGTTCTTTCTTTGCACTCATTAATGGAAATTCTCATAGCTTTTAGAGATTCATTAATATCATGCTTGGGTGTAATAGATCTAGTTTTCAAAGAATTAACCTCAAGAGAAATTCTATCAACGTTCCTAGCCAAATCATCAATCTTAAGCAATTTTTATTCAACCAAAGCATTTAAATTCTTTTGCAAACTCAGAGATTCTTTAATAGTACTCTCAAGATCAGAGGGTATCTTATTATAATTTCCATAAGAATTGTTGTAGGAATTACCATAATTATTAGAGGAATTACTAGGGAACGGACTAGGATTAAAATTACCTCTATACACGTTACCAAAATTGTTCCTACCAACAAAATTCACATCCATAGATTCATTATTATTCTCAATCAAAGTGGCAAAGGCATATCATTAGGATCAATAGAATCACTCTTGCTAGCAAACAATTTCATAAGTTCATCCATCTTTCCACTCAAAACATTAATCTCTTCAATCGCATGCACTTTTTTTACTAGTAGAAGATCTTTAGGTGTGCCATTGAGAATAATTAACCATAATATTATGTAGGAGTTTAGTAGCTTCGCCTAAAGTAATTGCCATAAGTACCTCCCGCAGCCGAATCTAAAAGATTTCTAGAAGCAAAATTTGATCCGGCATAAAAAATTGTATGATCATCCACAAATTTAAACCATGAGTAGGGCAATTCTGTATCATCAATTTCATCCTCTCCTAAGATTGTGCAACATGTTCATGATCAAGTTGCTTAAAATTCATAATATCGTTCCTAAGGGAGATAATTTTGGCAGGAGGAAAATACTTGAAAATAAAAGCATCTTTACACTTATTCCATGAATCAATAATATTTTAGGCAAAGATGAAAACCAAGTTTTAGCACGATCTCGTAGTGAGAACGGAAATAGCTTCAATTTAACAATATCATTATCCACATCTTTCTTCTTTTGCATATCACATAACTCAATGAAATTATTTAGATGGGATGCGGCATCTTCACTGGGAAGGCCGGAAAATTGATCTTTCATAACAAGATTCAGCAAAGCGGCATTAATTTCATAAGATTCCGCACTAGTGGCGGGAGCAATCAGAGTACTAATAAAATCATTAATATTAGTACTGGAAAAGTCACACAATTTGGTATTCTCTTGAGCCATCGTGACAAAGCAAGCAATCTAACACAAAAGCAAACAAAAGGCAAATGAAAAGACGAACGTAAGAAGGGCGAAGAAAAGGGCAAATCTTTTCGAAAATCGTTTTAGAAGTGGGGGAGAGGAAAATGAGAGGCGAATGGCGAATAATGTAATGCAAGAGATGAGACTTTATGATGGGTACTTGATAGGCTTGAGGTAGATCTCCCCAGCAATGGCGCCAGAAATTCTTCCTGCTACTTCTTGAGCTTGCGTTGGTTTTTCCCTTGAAGAGGAAAGGGTGATGCAGCATAGTAGAGATAAGTATTTCCCTTAGTTAAGAACCAAGGTATCAATCCGGTTGGAGAAACGCGCAAGTACCCAATAGATGCACCTACACAAACAATCAAACACTTGCACCCAACGCGATAAAGGGGTTGTCAATCCCTTCACGGTCACTTGCAAAGGTGAGATCTGATAGAGATAAATAAAACTAAACAAAATATAAAATATTGGGTTTTTTGGTTTATAGATCTGAAAATAAAAGATTGCAAGAATAGCAAATCGGAAACTAATATGATGGAAAAATAGACCCGGGGGCCATAGTTTCACTAGAGGCTTCTCTCATCAAGGCAAATAATACGGTGGGTGAACAAATTACTATCGAGCAATTGATAGAAAAGCGCAAATTTATGACGATATCCAAGGCAATGATTATGCAATATAGGCATCATGTCCATGTCAAGTAGACCGACTCCTGCCTGCATCTACTACTATTACTCCACACATCGACCGACTCCTGCTTGCGTCTAGAGTATTAAGTTCAAGAGAACAGAGTAACACCTTAAGTAAGATGACATGATGTAGAGAAATAAACTCAAGAAATATGATGAAACCCCCATATTTTTATCCTCGATGGCAACAATTCAATAGGTGTTCTCGCTACCCCTACTTTTTCACCGGGTGAAATCACACAAGATTGAACCCAAAGCTAAGCACCTCTCCCATTGCAAGAAAAACCAATCTAGTTGGCCAAACCAAACCAATAATTCAAAGAGAAATACAAAGATATAAAATCATGCATATAAGAATTTAGAGAAGATTCAAATGATATTCATAGATAAGCTGATCATAAATCCACAATTCATCGGATCTCGACAAACACACCGCAAAAGAAGATTACATCGGATAGATAACCAAGAACATCGAGGAGAACATGGTATTGAGAATCAAAGAGAGAGAAGAAGCCATCTAGCTACTAGCTATGGACCCATAGGTCTGTGGTAAACTACTCACGCTTCATCGGAAGGGAAATAGAGTTGATGTACATGCCCTCCATGATCGAATCCCCCTCCGTCAAGATGCCGGAAAAGGCCCCAAGATGGGATCTCACAGGAATAGAAGGTTGCGGCGGTGGAAAACTATTTTCATGGCTCTTTCTGGTGGTTCTAAAATATATGAGAATATATAGGAGGGGGCCACAAGCCAGGGGCGCGCCCCTACGGCTTGTCGCCACCTCCTGGGTCTTCTGACTTGGACTCCAAGTCCTACGGGTGTCTTCTGGTCCAAGAAAAATCATCGCGAAAGTTTTATTCTGTTTGGACTCCGTTTGATATTCCTTTTCTGTGAAGCTAAAAAACAAGGAAAAAACAGAAACCGACACTGGGCTCTAGGTTAATAGGTTAGTCCCAAAAATAATATAATATAGCATATTAATGCATATAAAACATCCAAAAAAGATAATATACTAGCATGGAACAATCAAAAATCATAGATACGTTGGAGACGTATCACCCGCCACTACCCTTGTCGGCCGGGCTTTGCCCGGCGGCATCGCTGGGCGGTGGCAAGAGAGGGGGTGAGTGGAGGTGGCGGCTAGGGTTCCCCCAAGGCGCTCGCGGGAACCCCGCGAGAGGGGGAGGGGAAGGTAAATACAATATTCCGAGCTCTACTACACACTACATTATGGAACGAAGGGAGTACTAAAGTCTTACACCACACCTACGTCATCTTACTATACTTGCTCTAAATGCGCATTCACCTGCATAAGTATTGGCGGAAGTTGGTGCTGCGAGGGGAGGATTTTCTTCACTATATATATTTTTGGACATCTTGTTACCTCCCTACCATAGAGCAACTCTAGCCCTTCCAAAGCTTTAATCCATCTCCCCTACTTAAAAAGAACATAAGGTTTTGTCATCCACCTCATCCTTCGTCCAATCTTACATACCTTCCCTCTTCCCTCTCATTGTTTTGATCTTCCCCCGCTATCTCTAGTTATTGAAGGAAATATGCCCTAGAGGCAATAATAAAGTTGTTATTTTATATTTCCTTATTCATGGTAAAGGTTTATTATTCATGCTAGAATTGTATTGATCGGAAACTTAAATAAATGTGTGAATACATAAACAAATACCGTGTCCCTAGTAAGCCTCTACTAGACTAGCTCATTGAACAAAGATGGTTAAAGTTTCCTAACCATGGACACGTGTTGTCATTTGATAACGGGATCACATCATTAGGAGAATGATGTGATGGACAAGACCCATCCGTTAGCTTAGCATTAAGATCGTTCTGTTTTATTTCTATTGCTTTCTTCATGTCAAATACATATTCCTTCGACTATGAGATTATGCAACTCCCGCATACCGGAGGAATGCCTTATGTGCTATCAAACGTCACAACGTAACTGGGTGATCATAAATATGCTCTACAAGTATCTCGAAAGGTGTTTGTTGGGTTGGGATAGATCGAGCTTAGGATTTGTCAATCCGAGTATCGGAGAGGTATCTCTGGGCCCTCTCAATAATACACATCATAAGCTTGCAAGCAAACGACTAAGGAGTTAGTCACGAGGTGATGTATTACGGAACGAGTAAAGAGACTTGCCTGTAACGAGATTGAAGTAGGTATGAAGATACCGACGATCGAATCTCAGGCAAGTAACATACCGATGGACAAAGGGAATTACGCATGTTGTCAGAACGGTTCGACTGATAAATATCTTCGTAGAATATGTAGGAGTCAATATGGGCATCCAGGTTCCGCTATTGGTTATTGACCGGAGAGGTGTCTCGGTCATGTCTACATAGTTCTCGAACCCGTAGGGTCCACATGCTTAACGTTCGATGACGATATAGTATTATATGAGTTATGTAATTTGGTGACCAAATGTTGTTCGGAGTCCCGGATGAGATCACGGACATGACGAGGAGTCTCGAAATGGTCAAGAGGTAAAGATTCATATATAGGACGATAGTATTCGGACACTGGAAGTGTTTCGTGGGGTACGTATCGGGTCACCGGAAGGGATTTCGGACACCCCGGCAAAAGATATGGGCCTTATGGGCCAAGAGGGGAAACACACCAGCCACAAGGTGCTGGTTTGCCCCCCATATGGGCCGTCCTAAGGAGGAGAAGGAAAGGGGAGAAGGGAAAGGTAAGTGTGGATTAGGATTCCCACTTCCTTCCCTCCCCCCCTCTTTCCTTCCCCCTCCGACAAACATGGCAGGGAGGGGTGCGGCCAAGGGAAGGAGCCCAAGTAGGATTCAGACCTACTTGGGGCACCCCTTGGCCTCTCCCCTCTCCCTTGCACCTATATATATGAGGAGGGAGGCGCCTAGCACACCCCAGACAATTGTTTTAGCCATGTGCGGCGCACCCTCCACCGTTTACACCCCCGGTCATATTTTCATAGTGCTTAGGCGAAGCCCTGCGAGGATCACTTCACCATCACCGTCACCATGCCGTCGTGCTGACGGAACTCATCTACTACCTCGACGTCTTGCTGGATCAAGAAGGCGAGGGACGTCACCGAGTCGAACGTGTGCAGAACGCGAAGGTGTCGTGCGTTCGGTACTTGATCGGTTGGAGCGCGAAGAAGTTCGACTACATCAACCACATTGTTAAACGCTTCCACTTACGGTGTATGAGGGTACATAGACACACTCTCCCCCTCGTTCCTATGCATCTCCATGGATAGATCATTGCGTGTGCGTAGATATTTTTTTCATGCAACATTTCCCAACAGTTATTTCACCTGATTCCCTTGAAAACTGCCTTAATCATCCTGCAATTTGTTAACTTGCTAAACAAAATTATGTTCTCTTTGGTAAGCCAATACATTTTTACCAAATAAAACTTTTAAATTTATTTAGGTCGGTAAATTACGGAAAATATTTGATACACATTTATTTTCACAATCACATTAACGTGGGCAGCTAAATCACATGCTAACGAACTAGAATATGTATACGAGTTGCAACGCACATGCAATTATCTACTTCCTCTATCCCAAAATAAGTGTTTGACTTTAGTACAACTTTGTACTAAAGTTAGTACAAAGTTGAGACACTTATGTTGGAATGGAAGGAGTAGTTTCTAAAAAGACATAATTCAGATATTCTTCATAACACACTGAAGGATTAAGAACCAAGAATTTGATCATCAACTCCTAGATGATCCTGTTTAGCATTTGTGGCAACTTCATAGCACTTGATTATTGTGCTTTTATCATGACTTTTGGATTCTTAATAATTCGGGTTGTATGGTGTGTTTGAAGTTGAATATTTAAACTTGAAAGCATTGTATTTGAAATGTCACTAAAGTATGTGCAATGATTCCCACTTTTCAATTAATATGTTGTGCAAATTAAGTTGAAATGGAGTTTGTACGCAAAATTTTGAAAAAATATAGCAAAATATTTTTTAAAGGAACTAAGTTATGGGGAAAAGGCTATGTATCAAAAGTTTGATGCCTCAAATTTTGTGGGATTAAGTTTAGAGGAGAAGTCTAGGGGATTAATTTTTAGGGAAGGGCTAGAGTTGCACTTACAGACCTAAAATGACTTACCCTGTAGAACTAGAAAATGAACAAACGAGAGTATTTGATGCATAGGAAAAGACGATAAAAAATGTGGCAACAACTGAAGGTAGTCAGACTAACTATTGTAGGGAAGTGGAAGAGGGTGGATGCTTTTGCGAGGATTTCTAGTTCACCGCCTTTACCTGTGCATATCGAACCACTGCCTGAAATAAATCCTCAGCCCCGCACTATTTTCTTTCCTAGTTCCCCTGCTACCACTGTCGGTTGCCACCACTTTTGCACAAAGAGCCGCCTACCGTCTGCCGCCACCCTTTGTCGTCGTCCCAGTTGTCCCACCCTATCTTGCCCGAGCCACTGCCTCGCCAGTTCTTCACCGCCTAGGTCACTCCCCCCGACATCATTAACCTACACCTGCATGCCCTCCCAAAGTTTCAATGTGCATGCACCTGCCCAACCATAGTCTTTGGACCAGTCAAAACTTTCCCCTTCACCGTCTGAGGGAGACCTGGACTAGGGGGTCCTCAGGCCGCCGTCTCATCTCTCATAGGCCGGACAGGTGGGCCACGCTACGACTGATGGAAGGCTGGACTACGAGGCAGCTTCGTATCCGGGCAGGAGATCTTTGACGTCTTGGTGTGTTCTCCAAGTGAAGATAGAAGATTCGACATGCTTATAGCCTTGTTGTAACCGACCATGTGTAACCCTAGTACCTCTAGTGTCAATATAAATCAGAGGGTTTAGTCTGTAGAGGCTAGAACAACAACCATCATCCTACTAGCCTAGGGTTTAGTTCATCTGATCTCATGGTAGATCAACTCTGTAATCATCCTATACACTTCAATATAATCGAGCAGGACGTAGGGTTTACCTCTTAGAGAGAGCCCGAACTTGGGTAAACATTGTGTCCTTTGTCCCTTGTTCCCCATTGATCCAATATCTACAGCTCGGGACCCCCTACCCAAAATCCGCCGGTTTTGACACCGACACCATCATCACTGCAGCCACCTGTCATGCTTCTAACACCAGTTCGACACGCTTCTAACACCAGTTTGGCCAGTCACCGTCGTCTCCTCCTATAAATGGTCATGCTTGTTGTAAGCATTCACACTTTTAGCGGGTGTCAATAGGATCCTAGTTTTAGCTCTCTTGTCGGTTGAGGATGTAAAACTGGAAATTTAATTCGGCTCTTAGGAGCATATGCTCCTGCACCAAAAATGTTTTCTTTGGAAATGTCAAAAAATAAAAATAAAATAGATGGTCAATTGCCACACTCAAATGCTACCTGCAAAAATTTAGGGGGAAAGATTATGCATTTTGACCTATGCAAAAAGAACAAGTCGAACGCCGAATGTTACACTTAATTTTGTTTTTTCACCAACAAAGCACTGCTATCTGTTTTCACATGACAATTGTCAAGCTCGCTTGTTACACTGAGAAGAACATCTACACAAAAAAATCAGAATTTTTTATTTTTATTTACTATTTATTTTAAAATTGTTGTTCACCTGAGAGCATATGCACCCTAGAGCCAAAATGGACATCCCATGTAAAACCAACTTTACATCAATGTTGAAGCCAAATTGCATAACTCATTTTACTATAAATTCAAGCTATTCGACAAAGTACTTAGTGGAGTATAACTCCACATGTGGTTCCATAGCCAAGATCAAACAAGTTTTGAGTCGAAGACCCAGATGAGACAATTTAAATAAATAAAATTGCAATGAATTTCAACCCACACTAAGGTTGACGGAAGCAACACCGAGGAGCTATGGATATTTGAAGTATACAATCTATTGCATTGCTCACCTCCGACTTTCCTTGTTTTGAATTTCTAAAGAAAAAAACTAACTGATGTTTGCAACTTGCTAGTAAAATTAGTATTGACAACAAAAACTCTATGGCGGCACGCGAGCGTGTGTGAGAGCAAGCAATAAAATAATATCCGATAACGAGTAGGTACTGACACATGTAAACTTACGCGGGAGGCCATACCATATTTTTTCATATATCCCATTGACTTATGTATTCAAGGATAATTTTATCATTCAAACATGCAAAGCATGAATAGACACATCTGGAACCTTAAGTTCTATAAAATAGTACATTTGAATGCGGGATCATAGTACACAATAGGAGCAGCCAAGCCAGTAGAATCACACGGAGCAGCCCGTTAAAACTTCACGAATGCATGTGATCCTGGGATTATAGTTATTCCACTGATATCACATCTGTCCCCTTGGGGTACGGTTCAATACTCTAATAGGTACATACAACTTTTAAGTACAATTTAAATCCTAAACATCACAAAGATAGAATTAGTTTAGATCAAAAATCTTGTTATCCGACCCAAGTAATAAGCATAGCATAGCGAAGTCATCGTCATGCCAGAAAGAAAGAAATAGTTTAAATTTGAAATCATATTACCCAGGCCCAACTAATAACCATGGCATAGCAAAGTCATAGTAACATTAATTCTTAAAGAATCGTCATAGTAGGGTTCAAACCCCCGTCGAGATAGTGTAACTTATTCGTGCATGTTGAGAAACCTCCATACATTTCTGTTAGGAAAAGCGCTCATGTTACCATAGAAGCAAATATAAGTCCCCAACAAATAGAAAGAAACCCATAAGTGGTTATCATTAGGAAAGAATTACGAGTAACATGGATGGGAAATAGTACATTATAATGAAGACACCCTTCATTCTATTTGCAAAGGAAAATTTAGCAGTTGTGGCACTCCTCTTCTTCTTCTTCTTCTTCTTCTAAAACCTATAGGAATTGCTAAAGATGTTGATGTCCTATGCAGAACCACAGTAATTTCTACTTACTTTATTATCCTTTCTACACCACAAGATGATTTTTCATATAGTGTTTGGTAACTTTTCTCATATACAATTGTTGTGAAGGTTAATTTTCAAAAAAAATCATAAAATCTGATCGAGAAGAAGTTGACTTCTGTTTTTTTATCTACTAATAAACACTACAAAAAATGTAGCCCATCTTGAAATTTAACATTCTACCTGATGATTTCTGAGAATTCGTAAAATCTCCTAAGGGGCAGGTTCAGATGACTAGACATTGGTCGCGTACAATGAACCTGGAAACCTAACATGTGCATTTTCTTTGTGGGAACTTAACATGTGCACAGATATAGCTTATTTGTATAAATGACCTTCCCCTCTCGAGGAACAATTACTTTATGCGTTCAAAGCTCTTCGTCCAACTACTTCTTATGCTTTGGGTAGTTCAAAAGATATCAACCTTTGCACTATTTATGCATAAAATTCGTATGAAGGAGGATGTGAAACCCATTGTTGATGATCAGGGATGATTTAGTCCAAAAGTGAAAGAAGTGATAAAAGAAGAAGTGGTGAAATTATGTGAAGCTATAATTATTTAACATGCCTCTAATAGCAGTTGTGTTAGGCATGGGAATTATGTTCCTAAAAGAGGAGTGTTATAAGCGGATACACACAATGAACCACCATAATACACGGCATGGTGGGAGAACAATTACATGTTTATACAATCCCATCCCTGCACCGCATAGAACATATGCAACTAGGAATACTGTCAAGATTACCATCCAACATATGTCGATGACAACACACTGTACACCATCATAACACACAACATAATAAACCAAAAACACTCCATGTAATCCTACCACAATACACAACTCCACCATGTAAGGAGATCGCAACCACGAGATGCAACAAACGACTCCAAGCAACTTCACTGCACAACCTCAAGAAGGTCAGGACACATGATTTCACCCTAGAGATATCCTCTAGAACTCCAAGAAAACACCCTCAATAAGAAAAAAACACATAACTATTGTCATTGCGGGACCCAACCAAGCACGATTGGGGACGTGGCTTTCACTTCGGCGCATGAAAACCAACACCACTTGGTCTAGACAATGAAAACTAGAGCATTCTCAATAGTTGTATCACTATCTACCTCAAACATAACAAATTTGTGTTAGTTCTATGTAACATAAGAAAGCCCTATAGTCCTATCAGAAATAACAAGACCTCCAGCAACCAAAATCCACCGCAAGACAGTGGCCACTTCATCCTCCGATGATGGCAGGAAGAACCTACTAGACGAAGAAAAATAGCGAGAGTTGGGGAGGGTTAAAAAGCATCATAACATTGATGAAGGAAAGCAAAATAGGGAACTATACCCAGACTCAAAGAATGGTATGCCACTGATAAACCTGATGCCACACATGCATGCATCATGCCACCAAACCGAATAACACAACCCCAACAATGGTGACAGTACTAGCAACCAACCAATGCAAACCAAAACTAATGAACCAAACGACGAGAATGACACTCATAGGAAAAACACAACAGGAGGAAGCCACCAACACGTAATCTATGAAACAATGGCTAAAAGACAAAATAACAAGCAACAACTAATATATGCATGACAAGAAACATGGCAAAAAAATAGTAGCAACCGAACGATGAGCGAAGGAGAGGAGACGGGAAAGAAAATGATGCACACATTGTTGGTCATCGATGGTAGTCGCGCCACCTACTATCAGAACCACTGACGAGCAAGAAGGGGTGAAGGGAGGAGAATGACAGGCAAAATGCTTGACCCCCGCCATTTCAGTCCATGGGTGCAAAGGCTAACAACCACCCCACAGATGACAAAAAACATCATCAACCTCAGCTAGACATGTTCTAGCCATCCACACTTCTCACAATATACCAGCTCGTGCATGAAATGGTGGCCAGTTTCCCTATACACTCGAGTTGTGCAATGGGGAGGCAACATTGTGTCCGCCCGCAGCATGATAGCAGGGTCGTGCCACCTACGCTAGTAACTTCATGAATGGCGAGGGCTAATGGAAGGGGGGATGTGAGGTGGAGTGACCGAACAAAGAATGGCGACGCGTCGCATGCCTATGTAAGAGGCACACGGGGGCGGAGGAGAGCAATCACTGTGCACCGCCCGAGGGTGACACATGGACTATCATGAAGCAGGTGTCCTCGCGTCGACACCCATCTAGAAGCCACCTTCCATCGTGGCTACCACACATTGCACCCGTGGCAACGATGTGATAAGGTGGCCTTCGCACCACCCCGCCAACACCATCAACTTCAGGACAGGCCGCCACCGCTACCGCATCTAGGACTTGTACAACAGACTTTGAAGCAATGGGACCGTTACATGCACCTGCAATGACAACACGTAACATTGTAGCTGTACTATAGAAATGTATAGCCGCAATAGCACAACCGTCCATGCATCACAAGATGGATGGAGCTGCATGAGTGTAAAATGCTTATTCTACACCCGTACTAACACTATATACAAAATCTAGTAAAACAATGTACAAAATATAGTAATTCTGAAATAATTTTTTATTGTCCAAGTTGTTAACTTGCTACATTGTTCCAAAAATTACGAGATTTTTGTATACTATATTACTATATTTTGTGTAGTTTTTACTAGGTGTGTAGAATAAGTTTTTTTCCTTTTTGCTATGTTTTTATGTTTGTAATTTTACGCCATGTGAAATAGTCTTTACGGCCAATATACATTTTCTTACATTCTTCTTTGACTTTGGACGTAACTAAATAGAACTGTATTTCCATCTCATGTTTCTTATTTGAGCAAAACTATGGAATTCTCGTTGATGCACACACTCAGTTTTAGCCACTAATATTACGCTCACCGTGTGCCTCACATGTCATTCTCTAGCTCATTAATTAGTTGCATCCATGCAGAGACTTCTACTGTACTACTCCAGTTTGCACGCAATTGCACAACACCCATGCATTCGCCCCGCTCCTTCTCCATGGAAAGCTAGCCACATGATGGTGCGGCAAGCTTGCTGAGGTGTGATGGACCCGGAGAGTGACCCCAAAAAGAGGACACGGAGGAAAAGGAAGGATGACGTGGACAAATAAACGGGCGTGGTCGTTGTGTTTACCATTTGGACAAACCACCGTCGACCACCCAAAGTGCCAATTTATTTTTTAATATCGTTTTAGGCTGGTTGTAATGAGAAGTATTATACAGTATTATCATGTATATGATACTAATGTATTATACTATCTTTTTAATGCATAGTACGTATCATATATTAATATCATGTACTACTTTATTTATTGTCATGCATGATACAAAGTAGCATAGGATTTTGTTATAATACGGTATTATAATATGATACTTCATCATCTCTTTCTTCATTTAATGCTATGACACATCATCAAAATTATCTAATTGGCATGCATGATACTAGCTATGATACTACCATTACAACTAGCCTTAGGACATTCGAGCCAAATATAAGCCATGTTATTGAGGTATATACACTGAGGTATATACACACTGGCTGAATACATGCCACCAAACAGTAGGCGTCCAATATGTCAGCATCCAACGGAAAACACGAGGAGAAGGAAACAAAAGGTGGAAAGGCAACTGGTAACCAAACCTGCCTGACCGTCGTTCCGTTAGAAAAAAAGTACAGGCAAGACTAGTTCTTCCGTGTCCGTCGATGCATGTGCAATGGCGACTCGCAAACGGTTACGGCGTTTGTACCGGCCGATCCTACGTATACTACAATAGTGTTCAGACGATTATATAAATACTTCCTCCACACACAAACGTAAGACGTTTTTACAGTTTAAATCTTACATTTATTTACAGAGGGGGTAATAACTACTTCTGAGTAAATTAGCAAAATATGACTATCTTTTAGGCTGGTTGTAATGAGGAGTATCACATATTAGTATCATGCATATGATACTAATGTACGATACTACCTTCTTAATGCATTGTATCATATGTTAGTATCATGTAATATTTTATTTATTGTCATGCATGACATATAGTAGTATAACATTTATTATGATACGGTATCATAATATGATACTCAACCCTCTCTTTCTTCATTTAATTTTATGACACCTCATCAAAATTGCCTAGTTGGCATGCATGATACTGGCTACCATTACGATCAGCCTTAGAGAGAGATATAGAAATACAAGGCAGCTTCTTCATTGTTATTTGAGCAAAAATACAAGACAACTTTTTTTTAGACAAAATACACCGGCCGTGGTCTCACACCGTCACGTGGGACCTCTAGACACTCACTGTCGCGGGATGTCGCCCAAACGCACATGGGCGCCACAACTAGGGTGGCCCATTGCGGACCAAGCTGTAGTAGAATAGTTAGGAAGATAGTGATAGCCAACCAGAATTTAAATCTTAGACTTGACATTGATGCTTGCATTTTTCTAGATTTATTCTGGCCTTGATGTGTTAGCTCAGTCTCTTTGAGATGCTCATAGAGGTAAAGTCTTCATGCATGCGTTTATAGAAATGAGTGTATGTGTGCATGTATGAGCGTTTGCGTCTGTGCCAGAACATGAAAAGATCGCCCGCTTTTTTCCCTATTTCTATAATAGAAAATTAACAAGCAATTTTGTTTCTTTTCTGGTTTAGTGGGTTTTTTTGTTTATGGCCAGTTTCTTCATTCCAATTTCTAAAAAGATATGGAAAATATTTATTTAAAGAATAATCAATGCAAAAATTTAGAACATTTTAAAAAATGTAGGTAATTTTTTTAACAAAAAACATGAACATTCTTTTGCAAATAGGAGAAAACAAATTTAAAACTTTGTGCACATTTTGACACTTTTTGAAAAACCTAAACATTTTTTAAAAAGAGAATACTTTAAACTTTTGTGAGTATTTTAAAATTACGGCCACATTTTTTTAAACAGAAAAGGAAAGGAATGATAAAAACTAGTAGAAAAAAACAAGGAAAAAGGAAAAGAAAAACGAAACAGAACCGTCAATTTAGAAGGTTCCTAAAACCGGGAAAACAGGTGATACAAACTTCACGCTAGACTGCTATATGGACCGGCCCATATCAAAAACTCCCTGCGATTGAGCGATATTGTGTGGGAGAATATGTCCAACAGGTTCGCGAGCGGGCAAACAGAAGAGCCTTCGCTGAAGAGCGCGCAAAACAGACCGGCCCATTTGCAGGCGCTGAATGTAAAGACTCATAAGAACTAAGCAGAGCCTCTGCTTGGCCAAAACGTAGCACAAATGCTTAAGTAATACTCCCTCCGTTCCAAAATAAGTGTCTCAACTTTTGTATCAACTTTAATACATAATTGTACTAAGCTCGAGACACTTATTTTGGGACGGAGGAAGTAGTAGTTACAGAGGCGGACCCTCATGTGAACAAATTTCTTCAAAAATGCGAGTAATGTTTGAAAACATGAATTTTTTTCTAAATTCGAACAACTTCTAAAACACGCACAATTTTGAAAAAGGTGAAAAATATGAAAACATGAACAGTTTTTTATATAGTCTGAACAATTTTTTAATATACATTGAACATTTATGTAATATACGCCAAACAATTTGTAAGAACGCATTGAACATTTTGTGATATACGCTGAACAAGTATTCAAAATACACAATGCACATTTTGTAGTATACGTTGAACAATTTCTTAATATACGATGAACAAGTTTAAAATACAAGGTGGATAATTTATTAATATACGAGGAACATTTTTTAATAATATGAGGTGAATATTTTTTTAATACATGATGAACATTTTTTTTAATACGCGGTAGACCTTTTACATACTACAGAATGAAAAAACAGAGAAAAGAAACAGCAAAAAGAAAAGAAAACGAAAGTGCAAGTAGTAAAAGAGCTTCACACTTGTGATTTCCTTAATGATCGCCCTGTACTGGTCGCCTCCTCCGTCCTTGATGTTCTTGATGACGGTCAAGGAATCCGATAATATATAGACGATGAACACCAAAAATCTTCATCTAGTGAGAGTGCTTCCCGACTAGCAAGCGCCACAAGAGTCAAAAGAGCCGATATGCCTAACTAAATTACAAAAGAAGATCCCAAGTACGTTCATGTCCCATCCAAGCAAATGACAGTAAGAAATCCCTTATCACTGTCACCCGCTCTACATACTCCAGCATCAGCATTGATTTTAACAAAATCAGTTGGTGGTGGAATCCACCTCCTATTCGGCGGAGCAGTAGTCCCAATTGCCCAATGAACGGTTAGCACGAGACACTGGAAGCTTTCATGTGATCAAGCTTGGCAAGGTATCGGGAGAGGAATAGAGGGCCCTGGTGGATCCTTTGATGAACTAAATTTGACCTTGCCGACAAAATGGCCCATGGGGTAATTGTCATGTGAGTGGAAGGTGTATGCGATAACACTCCCTTCATGGGGAAGAGCCAATGTTTTGCGTTCAGTTTCATCGTCGCCGGCATGTGCTCCAACAAATCTTGGTCAACCGATGCCCAAAAGCAACGAGACAACAAGCACTCACATTGACGAATGACGCCATGAGTCCTCCGTCCCGCAGATCAAAAAGTAGCTTGACAACATTATATTTTGATGCAAGCAAATATCATCTATGGGAAACGACTATTGTGTGAGACATGAGAGAAAAATCTTCAGTTTTCCAGGAATGATAACCTTCTCTTTTTTTGTTTTTTTTTTGTTTTGCAGGAATGATAACCTTCAACGGCCTCTCCTCTTCTACCACTATGCTTGACGGGCTCGCTCTCCCCTCCAGCCAATCCTCTCGATGCCTTTTAATAGCAACCTACATCCGATAAGCCAGCCTACTTGAAAGTATTCTGGGTTTTCAAAATTCCATGTTCAAAATTCATTTATGTTTCTTGTGCATATGGGGGCCCCAGGATCAATAACACATCCATCGACAGAAAAAATCTGCTTGTTGAGTTTCATGCTCCATCTAGTTCCTTATCGTTACAACGCGCACACGCTCAGCTTATTTCTTAAAGGGCGGCACGTAAAATGTTCTTCCAGTTGGGGACATTCTAGAAGTTTATATTGCCCGAAATTTTTTCACGTTTCATGTTCTTTTTAGTTTGTATTCGGTTTCTTTGTTTGTTTTTTCATTTCAGTTTTCTCTAAAATTGCGTGAATAGTTTTTTCAAATTCATGAACATTTTTAAAATTCTATTTTTTTAAATATACAAACATTTTTTAAATTAGTAAACTTTTCCAAAACTTGGGAACATTTTATAAAAAAATTGAACTGTTAAAAATCCATGTGACTTTCTTAAAAATGTGTACAAAATAATAGTTTCATGAACATAAAACCGTTAAATTTTTGGTAGTGTATGAATATTTTTAGTTATAAAAAATAATTAAAACATTTTTTCCCAAATCAGTAGCTGTTGTTATTTTTACCTCTCAGCGAGCGAGAAGGTCCGGCGACGCCAGGCGACCTAACCACTATTTCGGTCCGCGACCCACTAGGCATACCTGGGAGAGGTGTTGCGCCAAACGACGCTCAAGTATTGAATAGCGAAATGCAAGGTCTCGTTTATTGCGCGGCCGTAGAAAGACTCAACAACGTACCTCAACTAGTTTTGCGAACCTTCTGCTGGCCAGTTTGATCTGGTTTGGGAACCTTCCATTAGTGATTTTAGGAGATTTTTCTTGATTTTTCTATTTCTGTACCGTCTTTATCCTATCGACTATCTTTGTTTCCTACTTTTTATTTTTCCATTGTTTTCCCTTATCCTTTTTAATTTGTTTTAATGTTATTTTTATTTGTCAAATATGTGTCAAGTTTATTTCTAATAAACGGCAAGAATTTTACGTATAATGGTTGAACGTTTTGCAGATACATGTTGAATATTTCTCAAATGTGTGTTGACATTTAAGCTAATACATGTTAAATAATTGAGAAATGCACATTTATCATTTTCTTGAACACACAATTAACATTTCCAAACACATGCTTGATCATTTTCCAAAAATGTCATGACCATTTTATTAAAAAAACAAAAAATTCTATGTGTTACAACATTATCTAAAATGGCACAAACATTTTTTATATGTTATGTACAATTTTGTAAAATGGCATACAAAATTATTTATGTTTCACATTTTTCTTTTAAAATTATCAGGAAACATATTTTAAAATGTAAGAACATTTTTAAATATTATAAACAGCTTTGTGAATGGTACAAACATTGTCCACCAATTACGCGAACATTTCTAAAGACACAAACATTATTGAATGGTATGATCAAGTTTCGAAATTGCACGGATAATTTTTTTACATTTCATGAAATTTTCTTTAGTTTGGTGAACATTATTGATAATGGAAATAATGTGATTTTCGAAATATATACATATATTATTTTTTTTCAAAATATATAAATGTAAAAATTAAAAACAGAAATAGAATAAAATAGATTTTTTTAAGAAAAAAGTAAGTTACTTTCTGGTGTTTGGCGATGCACATGCTCGTTTACATACCGGACCTAGCCCATTTACGAGGGGCGCTAAGGCGAGGCGGCCTTCGGTCTCACAATAGACTAGACCTAGACATGCCCCGCTCAATAGGATGTCCTTGTCACTTGTTGTGATACATAAGAGTAGTTACCTACCACTAGCCCTCGAATTGGGTCGACGCATTAGGGGGTCTGCTACTTCTTGAGCTTGTGCTGGTTTTTTTCTTAAAGAGTAAAGGGTGATGCAGCAAAGTAGAGTAAATATTTCCCTCAATTTTGAGAACCAAAGTATCAATCCAGTAGGAGACAACGTGCAAGTCATCGAATACCTGCACAAGTAAACACCAACTTGCATCCAACGCGATAAGGGGTTGTCAATCCCTTCACGGTTATTTGCAAAGTAAGATCTGATAGAGATGGATAAACGGTAAAGTAATATTTTTGGTTTATGGAACGGAAAGTAAAAGATTGCAAAGAAAGTAAATAGAAAACTAAAATTGTAGATCGGAAACTTATATATGGAAAATAGACCCGGGGGCCATAGGTTTCACTAGAGGCTTATCTCAAGATAGAAAATATTACGGTGGGTGAACAAATTACTGCCGACCAATTGATAGAAAAGCGCATAATTATGACGATATCTAAGGCAATGATCATGAATATAGATACCACGTTCGTATCAAGTAGACCGACTCCTGTTTGCATCTACTACTATTACTCCACATATCGCTCGACTCTTACCTGCATCTAGAGTATTAACTTCATAGAACAGAGTAACGCGTTAAGTAAGATGACATGATGTAGCGGGATAAACTCAAGCAATATGATGAAAAACCCATCTTGTTATCCTCGATGGCAAAAATACAATACGTGTCGGTTCCCCTTCTATCACTGGGATCGAGCACCGCAAGATTGAACCCAAAACTAAGCACTTCTCCCGTCACAAGAAAAACCAATCTAGTTGGCCAAACCAAATCGATAGTTCGAAGAGACTTGCAAACATATCAAATCATGCATATAAGAATTTAGATGGGATTCAAATAATATTCATAGATAAGCTGGTCATAAATCCACAATTCATCGGATCTCGGCAAACACACCGCAAAAGAGTATTACATCGGATAGATCTCCAAGAACATCGAGGAGAACATGGTATTGAGAATCAAAGAGAGAGAAGAAGCCATCTAGCTACTAGCTATGGACCTGTAGGTCTGAGGTAAACTACTCACGCTTCATCAGAGAGGCAATGATGTTCATGTAAGCCCTTCGTGATCGAATCCCCCTCCGGCAGGATGCCGGAAAAGGCCCCTAGATGGGATCTCACAGTAACAGAAGGTTGCGGTGGTGGAAAAGTGTTTTCGTGGCTCTCCTGGTTGGTTTGGGAATATTTGAGAATATATAGGCGGAAGGAATAGGTCGGTGGAGTCACGAGGGGCCCACAAGGGTGGGGGCGCACCCTACCCCCTGGGGGCGCCCTCCGTCCTTGTGGGTGCCTTGTGGCTTCCCTGACGTGTACCCCAAGTCCTTTGGATGTCTTCTGGTCCAAGAAAAATCATCACAAAAGTTTCATTTCGTTTGGACTCCGTTTGATATTCCTTTTCTGTGAAACTCTAAAACAAGGAAAAAAATAAAAACTGACATTGGGCTCTGGGTTAATAGGTTAGTCCCAAAAATAATATAAAATAGCATAATAATGCATATAAAACATCCAAAACAGATAATATAATAGTATGGAACAATCAAAAATTACTGCTCGCCCTTGAGTTGGTAAATGATAAAAACAGAATTTTTGATGTGGAATGCTACCTAACACATTTATCCATGTAATTTCTTTACTGTGGCATGAATATTCGGATCCGTATGATTCAAAACAAAAGTTTAATATTGACATAAAAACAATACTACTTCAAGCATTCTAACAAGGTAATTATGTCTTCTCAAAATAACATGGCCAAAAAAAGTTTATCCCTACAAAATCATATAGTCTGGCTATGCTCTATTTTCATCACACAAAATATTTAAATCAAGCACAACCCCGATGACAAGCCAAGCAATTGTTTCATACTTTTGATGTTCTCAAACATTTTCAACTTTCACGCAATACATGAGCGTGAGCCATGGACATAGCACTATAGGTGGAATAGACGGTGGTTGTGGAGAAGACAAAAAGAAGGACATAGTCTCACATCAACTAGGCGTATCAACGGGCTATGGAGATGCCCATTAATAGATATCAATGTAAGTGAGTAGGGATTACCATGCAACGGATGCACTAGAGCTATAAGTTTATGAAAGCTTAAAAAGAAACTAAGTGGGTGTGCATCCAACTTGCTTGCTCACGAAGACCTAGGGCAATTTGAGGAAGTCCATCGTTGGAATATACAAGCCAAGTCCTATAATGAAAAATTCTCACTAGTCTATGAAAGTGACAATATAGGAGACTCTCTATCATGAAGACCATGGTGCTACTTTGAAGCACAAGTGTGGTAAAAGGATAGTAGGATTGCCCCTTCTCTCTTTTCTCTCATTTTTTGGGCCTTCTCTCATTTTTTTGGCCTCTTTTTTCGTTCAGAGTCTCATCTCGACTTGTGGAGGAATCATAGTCTCCATCATCCTCTCCTCACATGGGACAATGCTCTAGTAATGAAGATCATCACACTTTTATTTACTTACAACTCAAGAATTACAACTCGATACTTAGAACAAAATATGACTCTATGTGAATGCCTCTGGCGGTGTACCGGGATGTGCAATGAATCAAGAGTGACATGTATGAAAGATTTATGAACGGTGGCTTTGCCACAAATACGATGTCAACTACATGATCATGCATAGCAATATGAAAATGATGGAGCGTGTCATAATAAACGGAACGGTGGAAAGTTGCATGGCAATATATCTCGGAATGGCTATGGAAATGCCATAATAGGTAGGTATGGTGGCTGTTTTGAGGAAGGTATATGGTGGGTGTATGGTACCGGCGAAAGTTGCGCGGCACAAGAGAGGCTAGCAATGGTGGAAGGGTGAGAGTGCGTATAATCCATGGACCTAACATTAGTCATAAAGAACTCATATACTTATTACAAAAAATCTATTAGTTATCGAAACGAAATACTACGCGCATGCTCCTAGGGGGATAGATTGGTAGGAAAAAATACCATCGCTCGTCCCCGACCGCCACTTATAAGGAAGACAATCAATAAATAAATCATGCTCCGACTTCATCACATAACGGTTCATCATACGTGCATGCTACGAGAATCACAGACTTTAACACAAGTATTTCTCAAATTCACAACTACTCACTAGCATCACTCTAATATCACCATCTTCATATCTCAAAACAATCATAAGAAATCAAATTTCTCATAGTATTCAATGCACTTTATATGAAAGTTTTTATTGTATCCCTCTTGGATGCCTATCATATTAGGACTAAATTTATAACCAAAGCAAATTACCGTGTTGTTTAGAGACTCTCAAAATAATATAAATGAAGCACGAGAGTTCATCAATTTCTATAAAATAAAACCACCACCATGGTCTAAAAGATATAAGTGAAGCACTAGAGCAATATTGCCTAGCTCAAAAGATATAAGTGAAGCACAAAGAGTATTCTAATAAATCACGTTCAAGCGTGTCTCTCTCAAAAGGTGTGTATAGCAAGGATGACTGTGGCAAACTAAAAATCAAAGACTCAAATTATACAAGACGCTCCAAGCAAAACACATATCATGTGGTGAATAAAAATATAGCCTCAAGTAAAGTTACCAATAGACGAAGACGAAAGAGGGGAGCCTTCCGGGGCATCCCCAAGCTTAGGCTCTTGGTATCCTTGAATTTTACCTTGGGGTGGCTCGGGCATCCCCAAGCTTATGCTCTTTCCACTCCTTATTCCATAGTCCATCAAATCCTTACCCAAAACTTGAAAACTTCACAACACAAAACTCAACAGAAAAACTCTAAGCTCCGTTAGTATAAGAAAATAAATCATCACTTTTGGTACTGTTGTAAACTCATTCTTTATTTATATTGGTGTAATATCTACTATATTCTAACTTTTCCATGGTTCATACCCCCTGATAATAGCCATAGATTCATCAAAATAAGCAAACAACACATAGAAAACAGAATCTGTCAAAAACAGAATAGCCTGTAGCAATCTGGATATTTTGAATACTTCTATAACTCCAAAAAAATTGAAAAATTAGGAAAACCTAAACAATTTGTCTATTAATCTTCGGCAAAAAGAATAAGTATTTTATCGTGCTTTTGTTTAAAATGAAAATTAATTTCCTGTGCGCAAAAGTTTTGTTTTTCAGTAAGATCAAATTAATTATTAAGCTATCCCAAAGGTCTTACTTGGCACAAACACTAATTAAAACATAAAACCACATCTAACCAGAGGCTAGATGAATTATTTAATGCAAAACAGAACCTAAAAAGCAAAAACTAAAAAAAATAAAATTGGGTTGCCTCCAACAAGCGCTATTGTTTAACGCCCTTAGCTAGGCAGAGATAATTTTAATGATGCTCACATGAAAGATAGCAATTGAAACACAAAGAGAGCATTATAAAACATGTGACAACCAAGTTTAAGTCTAACATGCTTCCTATGCATAGAGATTTTATAACCAAACAAATTATCAAGACAAGCAAAAACTAGTATATGCAAGGAAGGAGAAAGAAACAATAGAAATCTCAACATAATAAGAGGTAATTTAGTGAAATAACAATTTCTACAACCATATTTTCCTCTCTCATAACAATTACATGTAGGATCATAATCAAATTCAACAATATAACTATCACATAAAATATTCTCAACATGATCCACATGCATGCAAAGTTGACACTCTTCCAAAATAGTGGGATTATCATAGAATAAAGTCATGACCTCTCTGAACCCACTTTTATCAAAAACTTCATAAGATTGAACATTATCCAAATATGTGGGATGTAAAGTTGACACCCTTCCAAACCCACTTTCAGTATTATTGCAAACATTATTATCAATCTCATATTCATCATGGGGCTTAAATAAAATTTCAAGATTATAAGAAGAATAATCACCCCAATCATGATCATTGCAACAAGTAGTGGACATAGCAAAACAAACATCCCCAAGCTTAGGATTGCATATCATTAACACAATTGACATTAATAGAATTTATAATAATATCATTGCAATCATGCTTTTCATAGCTATCGTGAATCCCTTCATAAATTTCTTCTTTCAACACTTCATCATAATTTTCAGATTCACGAATTTCAAGCAAAACCTCATAAAGATAATCTAGTGCACTCAACTCACTAGAAATTGGTTCATCATAATTGGATATTTTAAAAAGATTAGCAAGAGGATGAGGATCCATAACAATAGATTTTTAGCAAGCGAAGATGCAAGCAAATAGAAGGCATATTGTAACACGAGCAAACAGAAGGACGAACAGAAGAAGGGCGAAGAAAAGGGAAAGTCTTTTCGAAAATCATTTTAGAAGTGAGGGAGAGGAAAACGAGAGGCGAATGGTGAATAATGTAATGCGAGAGATGAGAGTTTATGATGGGTAATTCATATGTCCTGACTTGGCATAGATCTCCCCGGCAACGGCGCCAGAAATTCTTCCTGCTACTTCTTAAGCTTGCGTTGGTTTTTCCCTTGAAGAGGAAGGGTGATGCAACAAAGTAGAGTAAGTATTTCCCTCAGTTTTGAGAACCAAGGTATCAATCCAGTAGGAGACAACGCGCAAGTCATCGAATACCTGCACAAACAAACACCAGCTTGCACCCAACGTGATAAGGAGTTGTCAATCCCTTCACGGTTATTTGCAAAGTGAGATCTGATAGAGATGGATAAATGATAAAGTAATATTTTTGGTATTTTTGGTTTATGGAACGAAAATTAAAAGATGCAAAGAAAGTAAATAGGAAACTAAAATTGTAGATCGGAAACTTATATGATGGAAAATAGACCCGGGGGCCATAGGTTTCACTAGAGGCTTCTCTCAAGATAGAAAATATTATGGTGGGTGAACAAATTACTACCGAGCGATCGATAGAAAAGAGCATAGTTATGACGACATCTAAGGCAATGGTCATGAATATAGGCATCACGTCCGTATCAAGTAGACCGACTCCTGCCTGCATCTACTACTATTACTCCACACACCGCCCGACTCCTGCCTGCATCTAGAGTATTAAGTTCACCGAACAGAGTAACGCATTAAGTAAGAGGACATGATGTAGCGGGATAAACTCAAGCAATATGATGAAAACCCCATCTTATTATTGTTGGGGAACGTAGTAATTTCAAAAAATTCCTACGCACACGCAAGATCATGGTGATGCATAGCAACGAGAGGGGAGAGTGTTGTCCACGTACCCTCGTAGACCGAAAGCGGAAGTGTTAGCACAACGCGGTTGATGTAGTCGTACGTCTTCACGATCCGACCGATCAAGTATCGAACGCACGGCACCTCCGAGTTGTGCACACGTTCAACTCGATGACGTCCCTCGAACTCCGATCCAGCCGAGTGTTGAGGGAGAGTTTCGTCAGCACGACGGCATGGTGACAATGATGATGTTCTACCGATGCAGGGCTTCGCCTAAGCACCGCTACGATATGACCGAGGTGGATTATGGTGGAGGGGGGCACCGCACACGGCTAAGAGATCCAAGGGATCAATTGTTGTATCTTTGGGGTGCCCCCTGCCCCTGTATATAAAGGAATGGAGGAGGGGGAGGGCCGGCCCTCTCTATGGCGCGCCCTAGGGGAGTCCTACTCCCACCGGGAGTAGGATTCCCCCTTTCCTAGTAGAATTAGGAGCCCTTCCAAGTAGTGGGAGTAGGAGGGAAGGAAAGGGAAGGGAAAAGGAGAAGGAAGGAAGGGGGCGCCCCCCCCTAGTCCAATTCGGACCAGCCCATGGGGAGGGGTGCGGCCACCCTTTGAGGCCTTTCTCTCCTTTCCCGTATGGCCCATTAAGGCCCAATACGAATTCCCGTAACTCCCCGGTACTCCCGAAAATACCCGAATCACTCGGAACCTTTCCGATGTCCGAATATAGTCGTCCAATATATCGATCTTTACGTCTCGACCATTTTGAGACTCCTCGTCATGTCCCCGATCTCATCTGGGACTCCGAACTCCTTCGGTACATCAAAACACATAAACTCATAATATAACCGTCATCAAACTTTAAGCGTGCGGACCCTATGGGTTCGAGAACTATGTAGACATGACCGAGACACGTCTCCGGTCAATAACCAATAGCGGAACCTGGATGCTCATATTGGCTCCCACATATTCTACGAAGATCTTTATCGGTCAGACCGCATAACTACATACGTTGTTCCCTTTGTCATCGGTATGTTACTTGCCCGAGATTCGATCGTCGGTATCTCAATTCCTGGTTCAATCTCGTTACCGACAAGTCTCTTTACTCATTCCGTAATACATCATCCCGCAACTAACTCATTAGTTGCAATGCTTGCAAGGCTTAAGTGATGTGCATTACCGAGAGGGCCCAGAGATACCTCTCCGACAATCGGAGTGACAAATCCTAATCTCGAAATACGCCAACCCAACAAGTACCTTTGGAGACACCTATAGAGCACCTTTATAGTCACCCAGTTATGTTGTGACGTTTGGTAGCACACAAAGTGTTCCTCCGGTAAACGGGAGTTGCATAATCTCATAGTCATAGGAACATGTATAAGTCATGAAGAAAGCAATAGAAACAAACTAAACGATCAAGTGCTAAGCTAACGGAATGGGCCAAGTCAATCAAATCATTCTCCTAATGATGTGATCCCGTTAATCAAATGACAACTCATGTCTATGGTTAGGAAACATAACCATCTTTGATCAACGAGCTAGTCAAGTAGAGGCATACTAGTGACATACTGGTTGTCTATGTATTCACACATGTATTATGTTTCTGGTTAATACAATTCTAGCATGAATAATAAACATTTATCATGATATAAGGAAATAAATAATAACTTTATTATTGCCTCTAGGGCATATTTCCTTCAGTTATCCTCGATGGAAACAATACAATACGTGTTGGTTCCCCTTCTGTCACTGGGATCGAGCACCGCAAGATTAAACCCAAAGTTGAGCACTTCTCCCATTGCAAGAAAAACCAACCTAGTTGGCCAAACCAAATTGATAGTTCGAAGAGATTTGCAAAGATATCAAATCATGCATATAAGAATTCAGAGAAGATTCAAATAATATTCATAGTTAAGCTGATCATAAATCCACAATTCATCAGATCTTGGCAAACACACCGCAAAAGAGTATTACATCGGATAAATCTCCAAGAACATCGAGGAGAACATGGTATTGAGAATAAAAGAGAGAGAAGAAGCCATCTAGCTACTTGCTATGGACCCGTAGGTCTGAGGTAAACTACTCACGCTTCATCGGAGAGGCAGTGGTGTTGATGTAGAAGCCCTTCGTGATCGAATCCCCCTCCGTCAGGACACTGGAAAAGGCCCCTAGATGAGATCTCACAGGTACAGAAGGTTGCGACGGTGGAAAAGTGTTTTCGTGGCTCTCCTGGTTAGTTGGGAATATTTGAGAATATATATGCGGAAGAAATAGGTCGGTGGAGTCACGAGGGGCCCACAAGGGTGGGGGCGCGCCCTACCCCCTGGGTGCGCCCTCCGTCCTTGTGGGTGCCTCGTGTTTTCCCTGACGTGTACTCCAAGTCCTCTAGATGTCTTATGGTCCAAGAAAAATCATCGTGAAAGTTTCATTCTGTTTGGACTCCGTTTGATATTCCTTTTGTGTGAAACTCTAAAATAAGGAAAAAAACAGAAACTGGCACTGGGCTCTAGGCTAATAGGTTAGTCCCAAAAATAATATAAAATAGCATAATAATGCATATAAAACATCCAAAACAGATAATATACATGGAACAATCAAAAATTATAGATACGTTGGAGACGTATCAGGGTCACGGGAGTCGTTCGCTGGAATGATTTATGAAAGTTTCAAGCATATTGTAGGATGGAAATTATGTTTAGGGATGGGGTGATTAGACTAGCCAAATTAAGGTCATTCTTTTCCCACTTTTACTTCTTGATTTTTTTAGCAAGGCTAGGAACACCCTGCGGATGCAAGTCTAACCATAGATAGTGAAAAGTAAAGACATGACAAGTGATACTAAGTAAAGGATGAGTTAGAAGATATGCAAACGATATGGTGACACGAAAGTTCTTGATCTATGGTTCTGATAGGTTGTGCTATCGTCCATCAACGTTGATGGGACCTTCAATCTCAAGGATAACAAATGTGAATCCAGAGAGGTATGGAGTCCACAGAGGGCTCACCTTACCTATCCAACCATGTCTTACACCCACGAAAGAATAGCCTCACTCGGGGCAGATCTTCACGAATTAATCGATCTCCTTGCCATTGAAAATTTCTTGTTTTCTCCATGCGATTTGAAGACACCCAAACACACCTAACCAATCTAGGATACAACACCCTTTAAAAGGTGATAGATGGGGTTGTTGATGATGAAATCATTACCCTTATGCTTAAAATATAATCTCCTCAACACTCAAACTTTGTCTCGCATATTTTGGCTTTGGGGTAGGAAAGAGTATGGGTGAAAAGCAATGAGGTGACTAGAAATCAAAGATTCTATGGTTGAAGTGGAATCCTTTTAAAATCAACACAAGGATGGGAGCTCTCTCTCAAAAAAATGGATATGGAATGTGTTTGCTTCGCTCTGGTTGCTCTATGAGAGTCTGGTGGAGTGGGTAGTGTATATATAGGCAGCACCAAAAATCCAAGCATTACACACCTTTATGCAATGTCGGGTGAGACTGGATGAAACCACTCAGTGAGACTAACTTGTACAATAGCTTTGAACTTTGGGCTCTTCGGTGACTCCGGATGAAAGCGTTCGATGGCTCCGAGTTGTGATGACCTAAGCTCTTTACACACTTCGGTGTCACTAGCTGAAACTATTTGGAAATTTCGAATGAATTTCAGTAAGAAAGAGAAGGTTGACAAGTGCTTTTCGGTGGGACCGAATCGTCAACTCGGTGGAACCAAAGTTTTAGGGTTAAGGCAGCGGGTATATCATGAATGACTTAGTGACTATGGGTGTATATGGTTCGGTGTGTCTGAGATGCATTTAGCTAGGGTTTGTGATATAGTGGGAATGTGGGAATATGAATGTGGCTTTTGGAGCTTGATTTATAGGCTCTTGAGCAGTGAATTCATGATCATAACTGAAGGAAATATGCCCTAGAGGCTGTTGGGTAACGTAGCATAAATTCAAAATTTTCCTACGTGTCACCAAGATCAATCTATGGTTTCATCTAGCAACGAGGGAGGAGTGGATCTACATACCCTTGTAGATCGCGCGCGGAAGCGTTCAAGAGAACGGGGTTGATGGAGTCGTACTCGTCGTGATTCAAATCACCGATGATCCTAGCGCCGAACGGACGGCACCTCCGCGTTCAACACACGTACGGAACGGAGACGTCTCCCATGCCTTGATCCAGCAAGGAGGAGGGAGAGGTTGATGGAGATCCAGCAGCACGACGGCGTGGTGGAAGTAGCGGGATTCCAACAGGGCTTCGCTAAGCGCTGCGGGAGGAGGAAGATGTGTCACGGGAGGGAGAGGGAGGCGCCAGGCCTTAGGTATATTTGCTCCTCCTTTTCCCCACTATATATAGGCCAAGGGAGAGGGGGGAGGCGCAGCCCTTTCCCCTTCCTCCAAGGAAGGGTGCGGCCAAGGGGGGGAGGAGTCCATCCTCCCCAAGGCACCTCGGAGGTGCCTTCCCCTTTTAGGACTCTCCCTTTTTTCTCTACTCTTGGCGCATGGGCCTCTTGGGGCTGGTGCCCTTGGCCCATGTAGGCCAAGGCGCACTCCCTACAGCCCATGTGGCCCCCGGGGCAGGTGGCCCCACCCGGTGGACCCCCGGGACCCTTCCGGTGGTCCCGGTACAATACCGATGACCCCGAAACTTGTCCCGATGGCCGAAATAGCACTTCCTATATATAATTCTTTACCTCCGGACCATTCCGGAACTCCTCGTGACGTCCGGGATCTCATCCGGGACTCTGAACAACTTTCGGGTTACCGCATACTAATATCTCTATAACCCTAGCATCACCGAACCTTAAGTGTGTAGACCCTACGGGTTCGGGAGACATGCAGACATGACCGAGACGTTCTCTGGTCAATTACCAACAGCGGGATCTGGATACCCATGTTGGCTCCCACATGTTCACGATGATCTCATCGGATGAACCACGATGTCATGGACTTAATCAATCCCGTATACAATTCCCTTTGTCTAGCGGTATTTGTTGGAAATATGCCCTAGAGGCAATAATAAAAGCATTATTATTATATTTCTTTGTTCATGATAATTGTCTTTATTCATGCTATAACTGTATTATCTGGAAATCGTAATACATGTGTGAATACATAGACCATAATATGTCCCCAGTAAGCCTCTAGTTGACTAGCTCGTTGATCAACAGATAGTCATGGTTTCCTGGCTATGGACATTGGATGTCATTGATAACGGGATCACATCATTAGGAGAATGATGTGATGGACAAGACCCAATCCTAAGCATAGCACAAAGATCGTGTAGTTCGTTTGCTAGAGCTTTTCCAATGTCAAGTATCTTTTCCTTTGACCATGAGATCGTGTAACTCCCGGATACTGTAGGAGTGCTTTGGGTGTACCAAACGTCACAACGTAACTGGGTGACTATAAAGGTGCACTACAGGTATCTCCGAAAGTGTCTGTTGGGTTGACACGGATCGAGACTGGGATTTGTCACTCCATATGACGGAGAGGTATCACTGGGCCCACTCGGTAATGCATCATCATAATGAGCTCAAAGTGACCAAGTGTCTGGTCACGGGATCATGCATTACGGTACGAGTAAAGTGACTTGCCGGTAACGAGATTGAACAAGGTATTGGGATACCGACGATCGAATCTCGGGCAAGTAACATACCGATTGACAAAGGGAATTGCATACGGGGTTGCTTAAATCCTCGACATCGTGGTTCATCCGATGAGATCATCGTGGAGTATGTGGGAGCCAACATGGGTATCCAGATCCCGCTGTTGGTTATTGATCGGAGAGTCGTCTCGGTCATGTCTGCATATCTCCCGAACCCGTAGGGTCTACACACTTAAGGTTCGGTGACGCTAGGGTTGTAGGGATATGTATATGCAGTAACCCGAATGTTGTTCAGAGTCCCGGATGAGATCCCGGACGTCACGAGGAGTTCCGGAATGGTCCGGAGGTAAAGATTTATATATGGGAAGTCCTGTTTCGGGCATCGGGACAAGTTTCGGGGTTATCGGTATTGTACCGGGACCACCGGAAGGGTCCCGGGGGCCCACCAGGTGGGTCCACCTGTCCCGGGGGCCCACATGGGCTCTAGGGGGTGCGCCTTGGCCTACATGGGCCAAGGGCACCAGCCCCAAAGAGGCCCATGCGCCTAGGGTTACAAGGGGATAGAGTCCTAGGAGGGGAAGGCACCTCCTAGGTGCCTTGGGGGGGGGAGGGAAACCCCCCTTGGCCGCCGCCCCACCCTAGGAGATTGGATCTCCTAGGGCCAGCGCCCCCCCCTTGGCCCTCCTATATATAGTGAGGGAAGGAGGGATTTTCTCCCACGCCTTTGGTTGCCTCCTTCTCCCTCTCCAACACTTCCTCCTCCTCCATAGCGCTTGGCGAAGCCCTGACGGAGTACTGCAGCTCCATCATCACCACGCCGTCGTGCTGCTGCTGGTGCCATCTCCCTCAACCTCTCCTCTCCCCTTGCTGGATCAAGAAGGAGGAGACGTGGCTGTTCTGTACGTGTGTTGAACGCGGAGGCATCGTCCGTTCGGTGCTAAGATCTTCGGTGATTCGAATCACGTCGAGTACGACTACCTCATCCCCGTTCTTTGAACGCTTCCGCTTGCGATCTACAAGGTACGTAGATGCATCTAATCACTCGTTGCCAGATGAACTCCTAGATGGATCTTGGTGAAACCGTAGGAAAAATTTTGTTTTCTGCTACGTTCTCCAACAGTGGCATCATGAGCTAGGTCTATGCGAAGTTCTCTTGCACGAGTAGAACACAATTTGTTGTGGGCGTAGATGTTGTCAACTTTCTTGCCGCTACTAGTCTTATCTTGCTTCAACGGTATTGTGGGATGAAGCGGCCCGGACCAACCTTACACGTACGCTTACGTGAGACCGGTTCCACCGACTAACATGCACAAGTTGCATAAGGTGGCTGGCGGGTGTCTGTCTCTCCTACTTTAGTTGGAGAGGATTCGATGAACAGGGTCCTTATGAAGGGTAAATAGAAGTTGACAAATCACGTTGTGGCTTTCACGTAGGTAAGAAAACGTTCTTGTTAGAATCCTACTTCAGCCACGTAAAACCTGCAACAACAATTAGAGGACGTCTAACTTGTTTTTGCAGCAAGTGCTTTGTGATATGATATGGCCAAAGTTGTGATGAATGATGAATGATCTATATGTGATGTATGAGATGTTCATGCTATTGTAATAGGAATCACAACTTACATGTCGATGAGTATGACGGTGACAGGATGATCATGGAGCCCCAAGATGGAGATCAAAGGAGCTATCTGATATTGGCCATATCATGTCACTATTATTATTTGATTGCATGTGATGTTTATCATGTTTTGCATCTTGTTTGCTTAGAACGACGGTAGTAAATAAGATGATCCCTCATAATAATTTCAAGAAAGTGTTCCCCCTAACTGTGCACCGTTGCTACAGTTCGTCGTTTCGAAGCACCACGTGATGATCGGGTGTGATAGATCCTTACGTTCACATACAACGGGTGTAAGACAGATTTACACACGCAATACACTTAGGTTGACTTGACGAGCCTAGCATGTGCATAGACATGGCCTCGGAACACAGAAGACCGAAAGGTCGAGCATGAGTCATATAGAAGATACGATCAACATGAAGATGTTCACCGACGTTGACTAGTCTGTCTCACGTGATGATCGTACACGGCCTAGCCAACTCGGATCATGTTATACTTAGATGACTAGAAGAGGGATGTCTATCTAAGTGGGAGTTCATTATAATTTGATTAGATGAACTTAATTATCATGAACTTAGTCTAAAATATTTACAATATGTCTTGTAGATCAAATGGCCAACGTAGTCCTCAACTTCAACGCGTTCCTAGAGAAAACCAAGCTGAAAGACGATGGCAGCAACTATACAGACTGGGTCCGGAACCTGAGGATCATCCTCATAGCTGCCAAGAAAGATTATGTCCTACAAGCACCGCTAGGTGATCCACCCGTCCCACAGAACCAAGACGTTATGAACGCTTGGCAGACACGTGCCGATGACTACTCCCTCGTTCAGTGCGGCATGCTTTACAGCCTAGAGCCGGGGCTCCAAAAGCGTTTTGAGAGACATGGAGCATATGAGATGTTCGAAGAGCTGAAAATGGTTTTCCAAGCTCATGCCCGGGTCGAGAGATATGAAGTCTCCGACAAATTCTTCAGCTGTAAGATGGAGGAAAATAGTTCTATCAGTGAGCACATACTCACTATGTCTGGGTTACATAACCGCTTGACTCAGCTGGGAGTTAATCTCCCGGATGATGCGGTCATTGACAGAATTCTCCAGTCGCTTCCACCAAGCTACAAGAGCTTTGTGATAAACTTCAATATGCAGGGGATGGAAAAGACCATTCCTGAAGTATTTGCAATGCTGAAATCAGCAGAGGTAGAAGTCAAGAAGGAACATCAAGTGTTGATGGTCAATAAAACCACTAAGTTCAAGAAGGGCAAGGGTAAAAAGAACTTTGAGAAGGACGGCAAGGAAGTTGCCGTGCCCGGCAAGCAAGCTGCTGGGAAGAAGAAGTCAAAGTATGGACCCAAGCCTGAGACGGAGTGCTTTTATTGCAAAGGGAAGGGTCACTGGAAGCGGAACTGCCCCAAATACTTAGCGGACAAGAAGGCCGGCAAAACAAAAGGTATATGTGATATACATGTAATTGATGTGTACCTTACCAGTACTCGTAGTAACTCCTGGGTATTTGATACCGGTGCCGTTGCTCATATTTGTAACTCACAGCAGGAGCTGTAGAATAAACAGAGACTGGCGAAGGACGAGGTGACGATGCGCGTCGGGAATGGTTCCAAGGTCGATGTGATCGCCGTCGGCACGCTACCTCTACATTTACCTACGGGATTAGTTATAAACCTCAATAATTGTTATTTAGTGCCAAGTTTGAGCATGAACATTGTATCAGGATCTCGTTTAATGCGAGATGGCTACTCATTTAAATCTGAGAATAATGGTTGTTCTATTTATATGAGAGATATGTTTTATGGTCATGCTCCGATGGTCAATGGTTTATTCTTAATGAATCTCGAACGTAATATTACACATATTCATAGTGTGAATACCAAAAGATGTAAAGTTGATAACGATAGTCCCACATACTTGTGGCACTGCCGCCTTGGTCACATAGGTGTCAAACGCATGAAGAAGCTCCATGCAGATGGACTTTTAGAGTCTCTTGATTATGAATCATTTGACACGTGCGAACCATGCCTCATGGGTAAAATGACCAAGACTCCGTTCTCAGGAACAATGGAGCGAGCAACCTGTTGGGGAACGTAGCAGAAATTCAAAATTTTCCTACGTGTCACCAAGATCTATCTATGGAGAGACCAGCAACGAAGGGAAGGAGAGTGCATCTACATACCCTTGTAGATCGCTAAGCGGAAGCGTTCAAGTGAACGGGGTTGATGGAGTCGTACTCGTCGTGATTCAAATCACCGATGATCCTAGTGCCGAACGGACAACACCTCCGCGTTCAACACACGTACAGCCCGGTGACGTCTCCCATGCCTTGATCCAGCAAGGAGAGAGGGAGAGGTTGAGGAAGACTCCATCCAGCAGCAGCACAACGGCGTGGTGGTGATGGAGGAGCGTGGCAATCCTGCAGGGCTTCGCCAAGCACCGCAGAAGAGGAGAAGAACTTGGAGAGAGGGAGGGGCTGCACCAAAGGCAAAAGGTGTGTTTGAGAGGCCCTCCTACCCCACTATATATAGGGATCCCAAGGGGGGGTGCGCCAGCCCCTAGGAGATCCAATCTCCAATGGGGCGGCGGCCAGGGGAGGTTTCCCTCCCCCCCAAGGCACCTAGGAGGTGCCTTCCCTCCTTGGGACTCTTCCTTAGGGTTCCCCCTTCACCCTAGGCGCATGGGCCATAAGGGAAGTGGCGCCCCAGCCCACTTTGGGCTGGATCCCCTCCCACTTCAGCCCATGGGACCCTCCGGGATAGGTGGCCCCGCCCGATGGGCCCCCGGGACCCTTCCGGTGGTCCCGGTACAATACCGATAACCCCGAAACTTGTCCCGATGGCCGAAATAGGACTTCCTATATATAAATATTTACCTCCGGACCATTCCGGAACTCCTCGTGATGTCCGGGATCTCATCCGGGACTCCGAACAACATTCGGTAACCACATACAAACTTCCTTTACAACCCTAGAGTCATCGAACCTTAAGTGTGTAGACCCTACGGGTTCGGGAGACATGCAGACATGACCAAGACGTTCTCCGGTCAATAACCAACAGCGGGATCTGGATACCCATGTTGGCTCCCACATGTTCCACGATGATCTCATCGGATGAACCACGATGTCAAGGACTTAATCAATCCCGTATACAATTCCCTTTGTCTAGCGGTATTGTACTTGCCCGAGATTCGATCGTCGGTATCCCTATACCTTGTTCAATCTCGTTACCGGCAAGTCTCTTTACTCGTTCCGTAACACATCATCCCATGATCAACTCCTTGATCACATTGCGCATATGATGATGTCCTACCGAGTGGGCCCAGAGATACCTCTCCGCTTACACGGAGTGACAAATCCCAGTCTCGATTCGTGCCAACCCAACAGACACTTTCGGAGATACCTGTAGTGCACCTTTATAGTCACCCAGTTACGTTGTGACGTTTGATACACCCAAAGCATTCCTACGGTATCCGGGAGTTGCACAATCTCATGGTCTAAGGAAATGATACTTGACATTAGAAAAGCTTTAGCATACGAACTACACGATCTTTGTGCTAGGCTTAGGATTGGGTCTTGTCCATCACATCATTCTCCTAATGATGTGATCCCGTTATCAACGACATCTAATGTCCATGGTCAGGAAACCGTAACCATCTATTGATCAACGAGCTAGTCAACTAGAGGCTCACTAGGGACATGGTGTTGTCTATGTATCCACACATGTATCTGAGTTTCCTATCAATACAATTATAGCATGGATAATAAACGATTATCATGAACAAGGAAATATAATAATAACCAATTTATTATTGCCTCTAGGGCATATTTCCAACAGTCTCCCACTTGCACTAGAGTCAATAATCTAGTTCACATCGCCATGTGATTAACACTCACAGGTCACATCGCCATGTGACTAACACCCAAGAGTTTACTAGAGTCAGTAGTCTAGTTCACATCACTATGTGATTAACACTCAATGAGTTTTAGGTTTGATCATGTTGCTTGTGAGAGAGGTTTTAGTCAACGGGTCCGAACCTTTCAGATTCGTGTGTGCTTTACAAATCTCTATGTCATCTCCTAGATGTAGCTACCACGCTCTATTTGGAGCTATTCCAAATAACTGTTCTACTTGGAGCTATTCTAAATTGTTGCTCCATTATATGCATTCGGTATCTCTACTCAGAGCTATCCGGATAGGTGTTAAGCTTGCATCGATGTAACCCTTTACGACGAACTCTTTTTACCACCTCCATAACCGAGAAACTTCCTTAGTCCACTAGTTACTAAGGATAACTTTGACCGCTGTCCTGTGATCCATTCATGGATCACTCTTGTACCCCTTGACTGACTCATGGCAAGGCATACTTTAGGTGCGGTACACAGCATAGCATACTGTAGAGCCTACGTCTTAAGCATAGGGGACGACCTTTGTCTTTTCTCTCTATTCTGTCGTGGTCGAGCTTTAAGTCTTAACTTCATACCTTATAACTCAGGCAAGAACTCCTTCTTTGACTGATCCATCTTGAACACCTTCAAGATCATGTCAAGGTATGTGCTCATTTGAAAGTACCATTATGCGTTTTGATCTATCCTTATAGATCTTGATGCTCAATGTTCAAGTAGCTTAATCCAGGCTTTCCATTGAAAAACACCTTTCAAATAACCCTATATGCTTTCCAGAAATTCTACATCATTTCCGATCAACAACATATATTCATCAGAAATTCTATAGTGCTCCCACTCACTTCTTTGGAAATACCAATTTCTCATAAACTTTGTATACACCCAAAATCTTTGATCATCTCATCAAAGTGTACATTCCAACTCCGAGATGCTCACTCCAGTCCTCAAAAGGATTGCTGGAGCTTTGCATACTTATTAGCATCTTTCAGGATTGACAAAACCTTCTGGTTGTATCACATACAACCTTTCCTCAAGAAAATCGTCGAGGAAACAATGTTTTGACATCCTATCTGCAAGATTTCATAAATAATGCAGTAATCGCTAATATAATTCCAACAGACTCTTAGCATCGCTACGAGTGAGAAAGTCTCATCTTAGTCAACTCCTTGAACTTGTCGGAAAACATCTTAACGACAAGTCGAGCTTTCTTAATGGTAATACTTACCATCATTGTCCGTCTTCCTTTTAAAATCCATCTGCACTCAACAGCCTTACGACCATCGAGCCGTTCTGCCAAAGTCTACACTCTGTTTTCATACATGGATCCTCTCTCGGATTTTATGGCCTCGAGCCATTTATCGGAATCCGGGCCCACCATCGCTTCTCCATAGCTCGTAGGTTCATTGTTGTCTAGCAACGTGACTTCCAAGACAGGGTTACGTACCACTCTGAAGTAGTACGCATCCTTGTCATCCCACGAGGTTTGGGAGTGACTTGATCTGAAGTTTCATGATCACTATCATAAGCTTCCACTTCAATTGGTGTAGGTGCCACAGGAACAACTTCCTGTGCCCTGCCACACACTAGTTGAAGAGACGGTTCAATAACCTCATCAAGTCTCCACCATCCTCCCACTCAATTCTTTCGAGAGAAACTTTTCCTCGAGAAAGGACCTGATTCTAGAAACAATCCCTTATTGCTTTCGAATCTAAGACAAGAGGTATACCCAACTGTTTTTGGGTTGTCCTATGAAGATGCATTTATCCGCTTTGGGTTCGAGCTTATCAGCCTGAAACTTTTTCACATAAGCGTCGCAGCCCCAAACTTTTCAAGAAATGTCAGCTTAGGTTTCTCTAAACCATAGTTCATACGGTCTCATCTCATCGGAATTACGTGGTGCCCTCTTTAAAGTGAATGTGGTTGTCTCTAATGCCTAACCCATAAACTATCGTGGTAATTCGATAAGAGACATCATGGTATGCATCATATCCAATAGGGTGCAGTTATGATGTTCGGACACACCATCACACTATGGTGTTCCAGGCTGTATCAGTTGTGAAACAATTTCCACAATGTCTTAATTCTGTGCCAAACTCGTAATTCAGATATTCATCTCTATGATCATATCATAGATATTTTATCCTCTTGTCACGACTATCTTTCAACTTCACCCTGAAATTACTTGAACCTTTCAATAATTCAGACTCGTGATTCATCAAGTAAATATACTCAACATCTACTCATATCATCTGTGAAGTAAGAACATAACGATATCCACTACATGCCTCAGCACTCATTGGACTGCACACATCAAAATGTATTACTTCCAACAAGTTGCTTTCTAGTTCCATTTTACTGAAAACGAGGCTTTCAGTCATCTTACCCATGTGGTATGATTTGCATGTCTCAAGTGATTCAAAATCAAGCGAGTACAAAACGGTCCATTTGCATGGAGTTTCTTCATGCATATATACCAATAGACATGGTTCGCATGTCCCAAACTTTTCAAAAAGGAGTGAGCCCAAAGATCCATCAACATGGAGCTTCTTCATGTGTTTTATACCTATATGACTTACGTGGCAGTGCCACAAGTAGGTGGTACAAAAGGGGGGAGGCGCAGCCCTTGCCCCTTCCTCCAAGGAAGGGTGCGGCCAAGGGGGGAGGAGTCCATCCTCCCCAAGGCACCTCGGAGGTGCCTTCCCCTTTTAGGACTCTCCCTTTTTTCTCTATTCTTGGCGCATGGGCCTCTTGGGGCTGGTGCCCTTGGCCCATGTAGGCCAAGGTGCACCCCCTACAGCCCATGTGGCCCCCGGGGCAGGTGGCCCCACCCGGTGGACCCCCGGGACCCTTCCGGTGGTCTCGGTACAATACCGATGACCCCGAAACTTGTCCCGATGGCCGAAATAGCACTTCCTATATATAATTCTTTACCTTCGGACCATTCTGGAACTCCTCGTGACGTCCGGGATCTCATCCGGGACTCCGAACAACTTTCAGGTTACCGCATACTAATATCTCTATAACCCTAGCGTCACCGAACCTTAAGTGTGTAGACCCTACGGGTTCGGGAGACATGCAGACATGACCGAGACGTTCTCCGGTCAATAACCAACAGCGGGATCTGGATACCCATGTTGGCTCCCACATGTTCCACGATGATCTCATCGGATGAACCACGATGTCATGGACTTAATCAATCCCGTATACAATTCCCTTTGTCTAGCGGTATTATACTTGCCCGAGATTCGATCGTCGGTATCCCTATACCTTGTTCAATCTCGTTACCAGCAAGTCTCTTTACTCGTTCCGTAACACATCATCCCGTGATCAACTCCTTGATCACATTGTGCACATTATGATGATGTCCTACCGAGTGGACCCAGAGATACCTCTCCGTTTACACGGAGTGACAAATCCCAGTCTCGATTCGTGCCAACCCAACAGACACTTTCGGAGATACCTGTAGTGCACCTTTATAGTCACCCAGTTACGTTGTGACGTTTGGTACACCCAAAGTATTCCTACGGTATCCGGGAGTTGCACAATCTCATGGTCTAAGGAAATGATACTTGACATTAGAAAAGCTTTAGCATACGAACTACACGATCTTTGAGCTAAGCTTAGGATTGGGTCTTGTCCATCACATCATTCTCCTAATGATGTGATCCCGTTATCAATGACATCCAATGTCCATGGTCAGGAAACCGTAACCATCTATTGATCAACGAGCTAGTCAACTAGAGGCTTACTAGGGACATGGTGTTGTCTATGTATCCGCACATGTATCTGAGTTTCCTATCAATACAATTATAGCATGGATAATAAACGATTATCATGAACAAGGAAATATAATAATAACTAATTCATTATTGCCTCTAGGGCATATTTCCAACAGAGGCAATAATAAAGTTGTTATTTATATTTACTTATATCATGATAAATTTTTATTATTCATGCTAGAATTATATTAACCGGAAACTTAGTAAATGTGTGGATACATAAACAAAACAGAATGTCCCTAGTATGCCTCTACTTGACTAGCTCATTAATCAAAGATGGTTAAGTTTCCTAACCATGGACATGTGTTGTCATTTGACGAATGGGATCACATCATTAGAGAATGATGTGATGGACAAGACCCATTCGTTAGCTTAGCATTAATGATCGTTTAGTTTTTATTGCTATTGCTTTCATCATGACTTATACATGTTCCTCTAACTATGAGATTATGCAACTCCCGAATACCGGAGGAACACCTTGTGTGCTATAAAACATCACAACGTAACTGGGTGATTATAAAGATGCTCTACAGGTGTCTCCAAAGGTGTTTGTTGGGTTGGCATAGATCGAGATTAGGATTTGTCACTCCGTGTATCAGAGAGGTATCTCTGGGCCCTCTCGGTAATGCACATCACTATAAGCCTTGCAAGCAATGTGACTAATGAGTTAGTTGCGGGATGATGCATTACAGAACGAGTAAAGAGATTAAACTAGGTATGATGATACCGACGATCGAATCTCGGGCAAGTAACATACCGATGACAAAGGGAATGGCGTATGTTGCTATGCGGTTTAACTGATAAAGATCTTCGTAGAATATGTAGGAGCCAATATGAGCATCTAGGTTCCGCTATTGGTTATTGACCGGAGATGTGTCTCGGTCATGTCTACATAGTTCTCGAACCCGTAGGGTCTGCGCGCTTAACGTTCGATGACGATTTTTATTATGAGTTATTTGATTTGATGACCGAAGTTTTTTCGGAGTCCCGAATGAGATCACGGACATGACGAGGAGTCTCAAAATGTCCTAGAGGTAAAGATTCATATATAGGACGATGGTATTTGGACACCGGAAATGTTTCAGGAGATACCGGGTCACCGGAAGGGGTTCCGGGCAACCCCCGGCAAAGATATGGGCTTAATGGGCCAAGTAAGGGAACACACTAGCCCAAAAGGAGCTGGTGCGCCCCCTATAGGTCCAGCCACGTGGGGGAGAAAGGGAAATGAGAGGATGAAAAGGAAAGTATGAAGTAGGACTCCTACTTCATTCCCCTCCCCCTTCCTTCCTTTCCCCCTTGTCCAAATATGGTAGGGGGGCTGCTACCTCTTGAGCACTGCATTGGTTTTCCCCGAAGAGGAAGGGATGATGCAGCAAAGTAGCATAAGTATTTCCCTCAGTTTTTGAGAACCAAGGTATCAATCCAGTAGGAGGCTACGCGCGAGTCCCTCATACGTGCTCAAAACAAATAAATCCTCGCAACCAACGCGAATAGGGGTTGTCAATCCCTACACGGCCACTTACGAGAGTGAAATCTGATAGATATGATAAGATAATATTTTTGGTATTTTTGTGATAAAGATGCAAAGTAAAATAAAGGAAAAGTAAAGAGCAAAGGAAATAACTAAGTAGTAGGAGATTAATATGATAAAGATAGACCCCGGGGCCATAGGTTTCACTAGTGGCTTCTCTCGAGAGCATAAGTATTCTACGGTGGGTGAACAAATTACTGTTGAGCAATTGACAGAATTGAGCATAGTTATGAGAATATCTAGGTATGATCATGTATATAGGCAGCACGTCTGAGACAAGTAGACCGACTCCTGCCTGCATCTACTGCTATTACTCCACTCATCGACCGCTATCCAGCATGCATCTAGAGTATTAAGTTAAAAACAGAGTAATGCCTTAAGCAAGATGACATGATGTAGAGGGATAAACTCATGCAATATGATGAAAACCCCATCTTGTTATCCTCGATGGCAACAATATAATACGTGCCTTGCTGCCCCTACTGTCACTGGGAAAGGACACCGCAAGATTGAACCCAAAGCTAAGCACTTCTCCCATTGCAAGAAAGATCAATCTAGTAGGCCAAACCAAACTGATAATTCGAAGAGACTTGCAAAGATAACCAATCATACATAAAATAATTCAGAGAAGATTCAAATATTGTTCATAGATAGACTTGACCATAAACCCACAATTCATCGGTCTCAACAAACACACCGCAAAAAGAAGATTACATCGAATAGTTCTCCACAAGAAAGGGGGATAACATTGTATTGAGATCCAAAAATAGAAAAGAAGCCATCTAGCTAATAATTATGGACCCGTAGGTCTGAGGTAAACTACTCACACTTCATCGGAGGGGCTACGGTGTTGATGTAGAAGCCCTCCGTGATCGATGCCCCCTCCGGCGGAGCTCCGAAACAGGCCCCAAGATGGGATCTCGTGGATACAGAAAGTTGCGGCGGTGGAATTAGGTTTTTGGCTCTGTATCTGATCGTTTGGGGGTACGTAGGTATATATAGGAGGAAGGAGTACGTCGGTGGAGCAACAGGGGGCCCACGAGGGTGGAGGGCGCGCCGGGGGGGAGGGTAGGCGCGCCCCCTACCTCGTGGCCTCCTCTTTTGTGTCTTGACGTAGGGTCCAAGTCTCCTGGGTCTTGTTCGTTGAGAAAATCACGTTCCCGAAGGTTTCATTCCGTTTGGACTCCGTTTGATATTCCTTTTCTTCGAAACCCTAAAACACGCAAAAAAAGCAATTCTAGGCTGGGCCTCCGGTTAATAGGTTAGTCCCAAAAATAATATAAAAGTGGATAATAAAGCCCAATAATGTCCAAAACAGTAGATAATATAGCATGGAGCAATCAAAAATTATAGATACGTTGGAGACGTACCAAGCATCCCCAAGCTTAATTCCTGCTCGTCCTCGAGTAGGTAAATGATAAAAACAGAATTTTTGATGCGGAGTGCTACTTGGCATAATTTTAATGTAAATATTCTTAATTGTGGTATGAATATTCAGATCCGAAAGATTCAAGACAAAAGTTCATATTGACATAAAAATAATAATACTTCAAGCATACTAACTAAGCAATTATGTCTTCTCAAAATAACATGGCCAAAGAAAGTTCATCCCTACAAAATCATATTGTTTAGTCATGCTCCATTTTCTTCACACAAGAATGCTCTCATCTGCACAACCCCGATGACAAGCCAAGCAATTGTTTCATACTTTAGTAATCTCAAACCTATAAACTTTCACGCAATATATGAGCGCGAGCCATGGACATAGCACTATGGGTGGAATAGAATATAATGAGGGGGGTTATGTGGAGAAGACAAAAAGTATAAAGTCTCACATCAACGAGGCTAATCAATGGGCTATGGAGATGCCCACAGATTGATGTTAATGCAAGGAGTAGGGATTGCCATGCAACGGATGCACTAGAGCTATAAATGTATGAAAGCTCAACAAAACAAACTAAGTGGGTGTGCATCCAACTTTCTTGCTCACGAAGACCGGGCACTTGAGGAGGCCCATTGTTGGAATATACAAGCCAAGTTCTATAATGAAAATTTCCCACTAGTATATGAAAATGACAAAACAAGAGACTCTCTATCATGAAGATTATGGTGCTACTTTGAAGCACAAGTGTGGCAAAGGATAGTAACATTCTCCCTTCTCTCCTTTTCTCTCTTTTTTTGGGCCTTCCCTTATTTTTTATGGCCTTTCTTTTTTTTTCTTTTTTTGGGCCTTCTCCCTTTTTTTATGGCCTTTCTCTCTTTTTTTATAATTCCTCACTTGGGACAATGCTCTAGAAAATGATGATCATCACACTTCTATTTATTTACAACTCGATACTAGAACAAAAGATGACTCTATATGAATGCCTCCGGTGGTGTACCGGGATATGCAATGGACCAAGAGTGACATGTATGAAAGAATTATGAACGGTGGCTTTGCCACAAATACTATGTCAACTACATGATCATGCTAAGCAATATGACAATAATGAATGTGTCATGATAAATGGGATGGTGGAAAGTTGCATGGCAATATATCTCGGAATGGCTATGGAAATGCCATAATAGGTAGGTATGGTGGCTGTTTTGAGGAAGATATGAGGAGGTTTATGTGTGAAAGAGCGTATCATATCACGGGGTTTGGATGTACCGGCGAAGTTTGCGCCAACTCTCAATGTGAGAAAGGGCAATGCACGGTACCGAAGAGGCTAGCAAGGATGGAAGGGTGAGAGTGTGTATAATCCATGGACTCAACATTAGTAATAAAGAACTCACATACTTATTGCAAAAATCTACAAGTCATCAAAAACCTCGGCACTACACGCATGCTCCTAGGGGGATAAATTAGTAGGAAAAGACCATCGCTCGTCCCCGACCGCCACTCATAAGGAGGACAATCAAATAACACCTCATGTTCAAATTTGTTACATAACGTTTACCATACGTGCATGCTACGGGACTTGCAAACTTCAACACAAGCATTTCTCAATTTCACAACTACTCAACTAGCTGGCTTTGATATTATTACCTCCATATCTCAAAACAATCATCAGACATCAAACTTCTCTTAGTATTCAAAACACTCATAAGAAAAATTTACTAATTTTGAATACCTAGCATATTAGGATTTTAAGCAAATTACCATGCTATTTAAGACTCTCAAAATAATCTAAGTGAAGCATGAGAGATCAATGGTTTCTATAAAACAAATCCACCACTGTGCTCTAAAAGATATAAGTGAAGTACTAGAGCAAAACTATATAACTCAAAAGATATAAGCGAAGCACATAGAGTATTCTAACAAATTCCGAATCATGTATGGCTCTCTCAAAAGGTATGTACAGCAAGGATGATTATGGTAAACTAAAAAGTAAATACTCAAATCATACAAGACGCTTCAAGCAAAACACATATCATCTGGCGAATAAAAATATAGCTTGAAGTAAAGTTACCGATAGAAGTAGACGAAAGAGGGGATGCCTTCTGGGGAATCCCCTAGATTTGGCTTTTAGGTGTCCTTAGATTATCTTGGGGGTTCCATGGGCATCCCCAAGCTTAGGCTCTTGCCACTCCTTGTTCCATAATCCATCAAATCTTTACCCAAAACTTGAAAACTTCACAACACAAAACTCAAAGTAGAAAACCTCGTGAGCTCCGTTAGCGAAAGAAAACAAAATACCACTTCAAGGTACTGTAATGAACTCATTATTTATTTATATTGGTGTTATACCTACTGTATTCCAACTTCTCTATGGTTTATAAACTATTTTACTAGCCATAGATTCATCAAAATAAGCAAACAACACATGAAAAACAGAATCTGTCAAAAACAGAACAGTCTGTAGTAATCTGTAGCTAGCGAAAGATCTGGAACCCCAAAAATTCTAAAATAAATTGCTGGACGTGAGGAATTTATCTATTAATAATCTTTAAAAATAATTAACTAAATATCACTTTCCAAATAAAAATGGCAGTAGTTCTCGTGAGCGCTAAAGTTTCTGTTTTTTACAGCAAGTGTAACAAGACTTTCCCCAAGTCTTCCCAACGGTTCTACTTGGCACAAACACTAATTAAACACAAAAAACACAAGCAAAACAGAGTCTAGATAAATTATTTATTACTAAACAGGAGCAAAAAGCAAGGAATAAAAATAAAATTGGGTTGCCTCCCAACAAGCGCTATCGTTTAACGCCCCTAGTTAGGCATAACAAGCAAGGATAGATCTATGTATTGCCATGTTTGGTAGGCAATCCATAAGTGGCTCTCATAATAGATTCATAAGGTAAGTTAATTTTATTTCTAGGAAATGTTCCATGCCTTTCCTTAATGGAAATTGGAATCTAATATTTCCTTCCTTCATATCAATAATTGCACCAATCGTTCTAAGGAAAGGTCTACCAAGAATAATAGGACATGAAGGATTGCAATCTATGTCAAGAACAACGGGCACATAATTCCTATTTGCAACAATAAGAACATAATTAATTCTTCCCATAGGTTTCTTAATAGTGGAATCCGCAAGGTGCAAGTTTAAAGAGCAATCATCAAAATCACGGAAACCTAACAAATCACACAAAGTCTTTGGAATCGTGGAAACACTAGCACCCAAATCACATAAAGCATAGCATTCATGATCTTTAATTTTAATTTTAATAGTTGGTTCCCACTCATCATAAAGCTTTCTAGGGATAGAAACTTCCAATTCAAGTTTTTCTTCATAAGATTGCATCAAGGCATCAACGATATGTTTAGTAAACGCTTTATTTTGACTATAAGCATGAGGAGAATTTAGCACGGATTGCAACAAGGAAATACAATCAATCAAAGAGCAATTTTCATAGTTAAATTCCTTGAAATCCATAATAGTGGGTTTAGCAACATCTAGGGTTTTAATTTCTTCAATCCCACTTTTATCAATTTTAGCATCAAGATCAAAAAATTCTGAATTCTTAGAACACCTTCTAGGTAAAGGTGGATCATATTCAGTCCCATTATTATCAAGATTAATATTGCAAAACAAAGATTTAATAGGGGACACATCAATAACTTTTAGATCTTCATTATTATTTTCATAGGAACTAGAAGAACACGCTCTTATAAAGGCATCTTTCTTAGCATGCATCCTAGCGGTTCTTCCTTTGCACTCATCAATGGAAATTCTCATGGCTTTGAGAGACTCATTGATATCATGCTTAGGTGGAATAGATCTAAGTTTCAAAGAATCAACATCAAGAGAAATTTTATCAATGTTCCTAGCCAACTCATCAATCTTAAGCAATTTTTCTTCAATCAAAGCACTAAAATTCTTTTGCGAAGTAATAAATTATTTAATATTAGATTCAAAATCAGAGGGCATATTATTATAATTTCCATAAGAATTTTTGTAGGAATTACCATAATTATTAGAGGGATTACTAGGATAAGGCCTAGGATTAAAATTTCCTCTATATGCGTTGTTACCAAAATTGTTCCTACCAACAAAATTCACATCCATAGATTCATTATTATTCTCAATCAAAGTAGACAAGGGCATATCATTAGGATCAAAAGAAACACTCTTATTAGAAAATAATTTCATAAGTTCATCCATCTTTCCACTCAAAACATTAATTTCTTCTATCGCATGCACCTTTTTATTAGTAGATCTTTCAGTATGCCATTGAGAATAATTAACCATAATATTATCTAGGAGTTTAGTAGCTTCTCCTAAAGTGATTTCCATAAAAGTGCCTCCCGCGGCCGAATCTAAAAGATTCCTAGAAGCAAAATTCAATCCGGCATAAAAATTTTGTATAATCATCCACAAATTCAAACCATGAGTAGGGAAATTACGTATTATTAGTTTCATTCTCTCCCAAGCTTGTGCAACATGTTCATGATCAAGTTGCTTAAAATTCATAATATCGTTTCTAAGAGAGATGATCTTAGCGGGAGGAAAATACTTAGAGATAAAAGCATCTTTGCACTTATTCCATGAATCAATACTATTTTTAGGCAAAGACGAAAACCAAGCTTTAGCACGATCTCTAAGTGAAAAAGGAAATAGCTTCAATTTAACAATATCATTATCCACATCTTTCTTATTTTGCATATCACACAAATCAACGAAGCTATTTAGATGGGTAGCGACATCTTCACTAGGAAGGCCGGAAAACGGATCTTTCATGACAAGATTCAGCAAAGCAGTATTAATTTCACAAGATTCAGCATCAGTAAGAGGAGCAATCGGAGTGCTAATAAAATCATTGTTGTTGGTATTAGTGAAGTCACATAATTTAGTATTATCTTGAGCCATCGTGACAAGCAAGTGAACTAACACACAAGCAAACAAAAAGCAAGCGGGCAAAAAGAGGCAAATAGAGAAAGAGATGGAGGATAGAGAGAGAGAGGGCGAATAAAACGGTAAGGGTGAAGTGGGGGAGAGGAAAAACGAGAGGCAAATGGCAAATAATGTTATGCGGGAGATAAGGGTATGTGATGGGTACTTGGTATGTTTAACTTTTGCGTAGACCTCCCCGGTAACAGCGCCAGAAATCCTTCTTGCTACCTCTTGAGCACTGCGTTGGTTTTCCCCGAAGAGAAAGGGATGATGCAGCAAAGTAGCGTAAGTATTTCCCTCAGTTTTTGAGAACCAAGGTATCAATCCAGTAGGAGGCTACGTGCGAGTCCCTCGTACCTGCTCAAAACAAATAAATCCTCGCAACCAATGTGAATAGGGGTTGTCAATCCCTACACGGCCACTTACAAGAATGAGATCTGATAGATATGATAAGATAATATTTTTGGTATTTTTGTGATAAAGATGCAATGTAAAATAAAGGAAAAGTAAAGAGCAAAGGAAATAACTAAGTAGTAGGAGATTAATATGATAAAGATAGACCCCGGGGGCATAGGTTTCACTAGTGGCTTCTCTCGAGAGCATAAGTATTCTATGGTGGGTGAACAAATTACTGTTGAGCAATTGACAGAATTGAGCATAGTTATGAGAATATCTAGGTATGATCATGTATATAGGCATCACGTCCGAGACAAGTAGACCGACTCCTGCCTGCATCTACTATTATTACTCCACTCATCGAACGCTATCCAGCATGCATCTAGAGTATTAGGTTAAAAACAGAGTAATGCCTTAAGCAAGATGACATGATGTAGAGAGATAAACTCATGCAATATGATGAAAACCCCATCTTGTTATCCTAGACGGCAACAATATAATACGTGCCTTTGTGCCCCTACTGTCACTGGGAAAGGACACCGCAAGATTGAACCCAAAGCTAAGCACTTCCCCATTGCAAGAAAGATCAATCTAGTAGGCCAAACCAAACTGATAATTCGAAGAGCATAAAATAATTCAGAGAAGATTCAAATATTGTTCATAGATAGACTTGATCATAAACCCACAATTCATCGGTCTCAACAAACACACCGCAAAAAGAAGATTACATCGAATAGTTCTCCACAAGAGAGGGGAAGAACATTGTATTGAGATCCAAAAAGAGAGAAGAAGCCATCTAGCTAATAATTATGGACCCGTAGGTCTGAGGTAAACTACTCACACTTCATCGGAGGGGCTACGGTGTTGATGTAGAAGCCCTCCGTGATCGATGCCCCCTCCGGCGGAGCTCCGAAACAGGCCCCAAGATGGGATCTCGTGGATACAGAAAGTTGCGGCGGTGGAATTAGGTTTTTGGCTCTGTATCTGATCGTTTGGGGGTACGTAGGTATATATAGGAGGAAGGAGTACGTCGGTGGAGCAACAGGGGGCCCACGAGGGTGGAGGGCGCGCCGGGGGGGAGGGTAGGCGCGCCCCCTACCTCGTGGCCTCCTCTTTTGTGTCTTGACGTAGGGTCCAAGTCTCCTGGGTCTTGTTCGTTGAGAAAATCACGTTCCCGAAGGTTTCATTCCGTTTGGACTCCGTTTGATATTCCTTTTCTTCGAAACCCTAAAAAGGCAAAAAACAACAATTCTAGGCTGGGCCTCCGGTTAATAGGTTAGTCCCAAAAGTAATATAAAAATGAATAATAAAGCCCAATAATGTCCAAAACAGTATATAATATAGCATGGAGCAATCAAAAATTATAGATACGTTGGAGACGTATCAGGGGCGAATTGGACTAGAGGCCCAAGTAGGATTCCTCCTACTTGGGCGTGCCCTAGGCTGCCTCCCTCCCTCTCCCTCCTTTATATACACTAGATCATCAAAGGCGCGCGTTGCCGCGCCCATCCATTGTTTCAATAAAATGGTTGAAATGTTCATAAATTTAATTGAGAAGCATAATTTTAAAGAAAATTGTCATAAAGTGGTCATACGTCATTTTTATCTAGTTACCCAATATTATTCAAAATATGCATATAGACACATGTTGCCAGCAAGTTCCTAAATGCCAATATTTGGTTCATAAATTGTAGTTTTGATAATCACAATATGACACATCATTTGCAATGTAGAGTTGATAAGAAAATGGCGTTGCTCATAAGTCAGCTCATATAATCAAAAACCCTCTTAGCCAACAAAGAGCATAGTTGATAAGAAAATGGTATCTTTCTCATATAATCAAAGTCGCTCTAAGTCTGTGAGTTACCACCGAAGATGTCATAAGCACCATACTACTCAGACATAAGATTATTCTAGTCAAAAACTAAGTTTTCATTTAGAGATGAGCTAGCCAAATTGTCAGCCACCAAATTACAAAGTTTGTGATGTCAAAGACCAAACGACACAAGACTACATGGTCCCGGGAAGCACCAATCCTAGCTAGTGTGTCAGCCCCATTATTACGAGCTCTGAGAAATAGAAAATTCGAATACTCTCAAAGTAACAATACAAAGAGGAAGGAGAGATCTCTGAATATGACAGCATTAACACACTCCTTCTCCTAGCATTGAAACAAGCATGACGTAATTTGTTCCATGCAGAGGTTCAGATTTGTTAAGCATACCATGCATGTGTATTTTTCCCAGAAGATGCTGCAACAATGACACAACTTTCTTTCTAATGTCCAAGATAGCTCTTGGGATAGCTGATCGCGCACCCTCTTTCTACAACCAAATATCATGATTTTGCAATATCTGAAAATTAGAAGGAATGTACTAAAAGAATGTCTATTAAAAGATAATCTATATGATCTTGCTTTTTTTAACTTGTTAGATACAACATACAAACCCTATGGAGAATAAGGGTGCTGCTATATTGGCATTTAATTTATGAGGTGCTTTCTACAAACAGGGAGTGACTACTAAACTAAATTGAAATGACTTGCACAATGCGTAGGAGCATGTATAATGAGTCAATACTACAACATCTTATGTTGTGGTCAAGTGAAACTAATTGTCATATATTGAAAATAATAAAAGATAGATAAACTTAAATATAGAATCAAATTCTTAAGTTTCACCTTAACAGGTTTAACAATAAAAGTAGAGTAATGATATGGTCCGATATCTCTTTTGGACAAGACCAACTAAAACATTACCAAGTAACTGCAAAGCAGAAGCAAGGAAGAAAGAAATTAATTAGTCATACAACATTATCAATGTGTTCCCATAGCATAACATGTACCTCATTTACGACATGGGATTAGATCATTGTTAAAGAGACGAAAAATACCTGGACAGAGGTCGGTCGAGTCCTTGAAGGACGTGGTTGACCAATGCCCAAATAATGATGACCTGCCAACAATGCACACAAAATGGCTCCTCTCGAACTGAAGGAAAAAAACACCACCTACCATCACGTGCAGATGAAATGCCTCACAAATCCTAATTTGTAAGGCTACTTAATAATAATAGCAGGAAATATGGTATCATGAAGAAATCTAGAAACTGAAGAATGAAAGCTATGATTGACTTGCCTGCAATTTTGGTAATAATAGAACTAATTAAATATTTAGATTGATTACAAAAAACAAACATCTATAGAGAAGAAGGAAAGCTTCTATATCCTCCAAAGGCGAAGGTAACAAAACTGGTAGAGAGATGACTTACTCTCATAGTGCTTGAAATCAAAGGGGAGCCCTCTTGTGCCATTCGTGCCATGTCTGGTGTGGTATTATCAATGTAGATGGATTCAATCTAGAAAGGAAGAATTATAAAACAAGGACCTAACTAACTCTTTTTTTGACAATGACATGGCTTTACAAAGTCAGACAAGCAAAGACTATGGCCCTCATTTAGATTTTTTATCCATCCATGTAAATAGGGAATTATGGGGAAAAGGTAACATCATCATATAATCATTGCAAGTAAATTCTATTGCACCTGCTGACTGGACATCTTTAAAAATTACAGAAATAACAGCAGAAGGGAGATGTGGTATACAGCTGGTACTTTAAATCCTCGGAGAAGAAATATCCCAAGAATGAAGTGTTCCACTTCACAACATAATTTTTTAAGCAAATGGCACATGAAATTGCTAGGGATGAATATAGGCTAGCACTTTTTTGACCGAATCCAGAACAAGATGTGCCATAGATGAGCAACTGCTCGCCCTCGTGGTCACTGGATCTTTGCGGACGCTGGACTTGGATTCCGTCTCTGTAACCAGTCCCATTGAGAGAAGGATATGGAGGGGGGGCTTCCTAGTTCCCATAAAGAGATCCTGGAGCGAAGAATATGGGAACGTTGAATTTGAGAGAAGGGTTAAGATTTCTAAATCGGATAAAGAGGTGAGGGTAGCCTTTACCTGGTTTATGTGGAGCATATCATCGTCATCTCTGAGGCGCGAATGGTGACAAGGGATCAAGGCGGTGGACGACGTCGCTGGGAGAGGATGCAGCTAGAGCGCGGCGCGAGAGAGCAGTTGTCGCCGCCGCTATCCTTGCCGACCACCATGTGGATTCCACCAGGAGGGGCATCTCTACTCGGGGTCGAATTTGGGGTAGTGGCCCTCCAATGAAGGTCGCTTTTGCCGATGGCGATGCCAGAGGAGAGATCGGGGAAGCGGAGCGGGCGCTGCGGGGGTGGTATGCGGTGGAAGGGAGGAGATGGGTCGAGCGAGGTTGATACATGGCATGGGCTTCGTGTGGTGGACGGCCCAATTAACCTCAGACCTTCGATTTTTCCATTGGAATAGCGGCCCTTGAGGACATGTAGCCCAGGTAAGCGCTCGTTTATTATCGAACGAAGCGGTCGGATGTGTGGTTAAGAGCCAGTCCAGTGGCTGAAATTTTCCAAAAGTGGCGATCGAACGGTTGCGAACGTACATAGCCTGAGAGGGCTGGAAAAGTGCTCGGTTATAATGTTTCTAAATGGGGAGGGCACTCCTAGAACACACATCAATTGTTCCTAGCCGTGTGTGGCGTCCCCCTCCATAGCTAACACCTCGGTCATATCGTCATTGTGCTTAGGCAAAGCCCTGCGCCGGTAACTTCATCATCACCGTCGCCATGCCGTCGTGCTGACGAAATTCTACCCCGTCCTCAACTGGATCAAGAGCTCGAGGAACGTCATCATGCTGAACGTGTGCTGAACACGGGGGTGCTGTACGTTCGGTACTTGGATCGGTTGGATCATGAAGACGTTCGACTACATCAACTGCGTTACTAAACGCTTCCACTTTCGGTCTACGAGGGTACGTGGACACACTCTCCCGTCTCGTTGCTATGCTTCTCCTAGATAGATCTTGCATGATCGTAGGATTTTTTTGAAATACTACGTTCCCCAACAGTGGCATCCGAGCCAGGTCTATGCGTAGATGTTATATGCACGAGTAGAACACAAACAGTTGTGGGCGATAATAGTCATACTGCTTACCAGCAACGTCTTACTTTGATTCGGCGGTATTGTTGGATGAATCGGACCGGACCGACATTACATGACCGCGTTCATGAGACTGGTTCTACCGACGTGCTTCGCACATAGGTGGCTGGCGGGTGTCTGTTTCTCCAACTTTAGTTGAATCAAGTTTGACTACGCCCGGTCCTTGTTGAAGGTTAAAATAGCACACTTGACAAAAAATCATTGTGGTTTTGATGTGTAGGTAAGAACGGTTCTTGCTAGAAGCCCATAGTAGCCACGTAAAACTTGCAACAACAAAGTAGAGGACGTCTAACTTGCTTTTGCAGGGCATGTTGTGATGTGATATGGTCAAGACGTGATGAGAAATAAATTATTGTATGAGATGATCATGTTTTGTAACCGTTATTGGCAACTGACAAGAGCCTTATGGTTGTCGCTTTATTGTATGAAATGCAATCACCATGTAATTGCTTTACTTTATCACTAAGCGGCAGCGATAGTCGTTGAAGCAATAGTTGGCGAGACGACAACGATGCTACGATGGAGATCAAGGTGTCAAGCCGGTGATGATGGTGATCATGACAGTGCTTTGGAGATGGAGATCAAAGGCACAAGATGATGATGGCCATATCATATCACTTATTTTGATTGCATGTGATGTTTATCCTTTATGCATCTTATTTTGCTTAGTACGACGGTAGCATTATAAGATGATCTCTTACTAAATTTCAAGGTATAAGTGTTCTCCCTAAGTATGCACCGTTGCTACAGTTCGTCGTGCCGAGACACCACGTGATGATCGGGTGTGATAAGCTCTACGTTCACATACAACAGGTGCAAGCCAGTTTTGCACATGCAGAATACTCGGGTTAAACTTGACGAGCCTAGCATATGAAGATATGGCCTTGAAACACTGAGACCGAAAGGTCGAGCATGAATCATATAGTAGATATGATCAACATAGTGATGTTCACCATTGAAAACTACTTCATCTCACGTGATGATCGGACATGGTTTAGTTGATATGGATCAGGTGATCATTTAGATGACTAGAGGGATGTCTATCTAAGTGAGAGTTCTTAAGTAATATGATTAATTAAACTTTAATTTATCATGAACTTAGTCCTGATAGTATTTGCAGATATATGTTGTAGATCAATAGCTTGCGATGTAGCTCCCCGTTTTTTTGATATGTTCCTAGAGAAAAATAAGTTGAAAGATGATAGTAGCAATGATGCGGACTGGGTCCGTGATCTGAGGATTATTCTCATTGCTGCACAGAAGAATTATGCCCTTGATGCACCGCTAGGTGATAGAACTATTGCATGAGCAGATGCAGGCGTTATGAACTTTTGGCAAGCTTGGTATGATGACTACTTGATAGTTTAGTGCACCATGCTTTACGACTTAGAACCGGGACTTCAAAAATGTTTTGAATGACATGGAGCATATGAGATGTTCCAAGAGTTGAAATTGGTATTTCAAACTCATGCCCGTGTCGAGAGGTATGATACCTCTGAAAAGTACTTTGCCTACAATATGGAGGAGAATAGCTCAACTAGTGAGCATGTGCTCAGAACGTCTGAGTACTACAATCGCTTGAATCAAGTGGGAGTTAATCTTCCAGATAAGATAGTGATTGACAGAGTTCTCTCGTCACTATCACCAATTTATTGGAACTTCGTGATGAACTATAATATGCAAAGGATGACAAAAATGATTCCCGGAACTCTTCGCGATGCTGAATTCGGCGAAGGTAGAAATCAAGAAAAGCATCAAGTGTTGATGGTTGACAAGACTAATAATTTCAAGTAAAAGGGTAAGGGAAAGAAAGGGAACTTCAAGAATAATGACAAGCAAGTTGCCACTCCCATGAAGAAGCCCAAAGCCAGACCCAAGCCTGAAACTGAGTGCTTCTACTGCAAAGAAAATGGTCACTGGAAGCGGAATTGCCCCAAATACTGGGCGGATAAGAAGGATGGCAAAGTGAACAAAGCTATATTTGATATACATGTTATTGATGTGTACTTTACTAGTGTTTATAGCAACCCCTCGGTATTTGATATTGGTTCAGTTGCTAAGAGTAGTAACACGAAAACAGGAGTTGCAAGATAAATAGAGACTAGTTAAGGACGAGGTGACGATGTGTATTGGAAATGATTCCAAGGATGATAAGATCACCATCGCACACTCCTTTTACCTTTGGGATTAGTGTTGAACCTAAAATAAATGTTATTTGGTGTTTGCGTTGAGCATGAATATGATTGGATCATGTTCATTGCAATGCAGTTATTCATTTTAGTCAAAGAATAATTGGTGTTCTATTTACATGAATAAAACCTTCTATGGTCATACACTTAATATAAATGGTTTATTGAATCTCGATTGTAGTGATACACATATTTATAATATTGAAGCCAAAAAATGCAAGGTTAATAATGATAGTGCAACTTATTTGTGGCACTGCTGTTTAGGTCATATTGGTGTAAAGCGCATGAAGAAACTCCATGCTGATGGGCTTCTGAGATCACTTGATTATGAATCACTTGATGCTTGCGAACCATGCCTCTTGGGCAAGATGACTAAGACTCCGTTCTCCGGAACAATGGAGCGAGCAACTGACTTTTTGGAAATAATACATACTGATGTATGTGGTCTGGTGAGTGTTGAGGCTCACGGCAGGTATCGTTATTTTCTGACCTTCACAGATGATTTGAGCAGATATGAGTATATCTACTTGATGAAACATAAGTCTGAAACATTTGAAAAGTTCGAAGAATTTCAGAGTGAAGTGGAAAATCATCGTAACAAGAAAATAAAGTTTCTATGATCTGATCATGGAGGTGAATATTTGAGTTATGAGTTTAGTATTCATTTGAAACAATGTGGAATAGTTTCACAACTCACGCCACCTGGAACACCACAACGTAATTAATGGTGTGTCCGACGTTGTAACCGTAATTTATTGGGTATGGTGTGATCTATGATGTCTCTTACCGATTTACCACTATCGTTTTGGGGTTATGCATTAGAGACAACTGTATTCACGTTAATAGGGCACCATCTAAATCCATTGAGATGACAGCATATGAACTGTGGTTTAGCAAGAAACCTAAGCTGTCGTTTCTTAAAGTTTGGGGTTGTGATGCTTATGTGAAAAAGTTTCAACCTGATAAGCTCGAACCCAAATCGGAGAAATGCGTCTTCATAGGATACCCAAAGGAAACTGTTGGGTACACCTTCTATCATAGATCCGAAGGCAAGATATTCGTTGCTAAGAATGGATCCTTTCTAGAGAAGAAGTTTCTCTCGAAAGAAGTGAGTGGGAGGAATGTAGAACTTGATGAGGTAATTGTACCTTCTCCCTAATTGGAAAGTAGTTCATCACAAAAATCAGTTCCAGTGATTCCTACATCAATTAGTGAGGAAGCTAATGATGATGATCATAAAACTTCAGATCAAGTTACTACCGAACCGCGTAGGTCAACCAGAGTATGGTCCGCACCAGAGTGGTACGGTAATCCTTTCTAGAAGTCATGTTACTAGACCATGACGAACCTACGAACTATGAGGAAGTGATGATGAGCCCAGATTCCGCGAAATAGTTTGAGGCCATGAAATCTGAGATGCGATCCATGTATGAGAACAAAGTATGGACTTTGATTGACTTGCCCGATGATCGGCGAGCCATTGAGAATAAATGGATCTTCAAGAGGAAGACATACACTGATAGTAGTGTTACTATCTACAAAGCTTGAATTGTCGCAAAAAGTTTTCGACAAGTTCAAGGTGTTGACTACGATAAGATTTTCTCACTCGTAGCGATGCTTAAGTCTGTCTGAATCATGTTACCAATTTTCACACTTTATGAAATTTGGCAAATGGATGTCAAAACTGCATTCCTTAAATGGATTTCTTAAAGAAGAGTTGTATATGATGCAACAAGAAGGTTTTGTCAATCCTAAAGGTGCTAACAAGGTGTGCAAGCTCCAGCGATCCATCTATGGACTGGTGCAAGCATCTCGGAGTTGGAATATACACTTTGATAAAGTGATCAAAGCATATGGTTTTATACAGACTTTTGGTGAAACCTGTATTTAAAAGAAAGTGGGTGGGAGCACTACAGCCTTTTTGATAAATATATGTGAATGACATATTGTTGATCGAAAATGATGTAGAATTTTCTGGAAAGCATAAAGGTGTGTTTGAAAGGATTTTTTCAAAGAAAGACCTCAGTGAAGCCACTTACATATTAGGCATCAAAATCTATAAAGTTAGATCAAGACGCTTGATAAGACTTTCAATGAGTACATACCTTGATAAGATTTTGAAGTAGTTCAAAATGGACAAGTCAAAGAAGGAGTTCTTACCTGAGTTGTAAGGTGTGAAGTTGAGTAAAGACTCAAAACCCGACCACGGCAGAAAATAGAAAGAGAATGAAGAGGATTCCCTATGCCTCAGTCATAGGTTCTATAAAGTATGCTATGGTGTGTACCAGACCTATTGTATACCTTAGCATGATTTTGGCAAGGGAGTACAATAGTGATTTAGGAGTAGATCACTGGACAACGGTCAAAATTATCCTTAGAGAACTAAGGAAATATTTCTCGGTTATGGAGGTGACAAAAATTTTGTCATAAAGAGTTACGTCGATGCAAGTTTTGACACTGATCCGGATGACTCTAAGTCTCAATCTGGATATATATTGAAAGTGGGAGCGATTAGCTAGAGTAGCTCCGAGCAGAGCATTGTAGACATAGAAAATTTGCAAAATACATACGGCTCTGAATGTGGCAGACCCGTTGACTAAACTTCTTTCACAAGCAAAACATGATCACTCTTTGGGTGTTAATCACATAGCGATGTGAACTAGATTATTGACTCTAGTAAACCCTTTGGATATTAATCACATGGAGATGTGAACTAATGGCATAAAGATGTGAACTATTGGTGTTAAATCACATGACGATGTGAACTAGATTATTGACTCTAGTGCAAGTGGGAGACCGAAGAAAAATATGCCCTAGAGGCAATAATAAAGTTGTTATTTATATTTCCTTATATCATGATAAATATTTATTATTCATGCTAGAATTGTATTAACCAGAAACTTAGTACATGTATGGATACATAGACAAAACAGAATGTCCCTAATATGCCTCTACTTGACGAGCTCATTAATCAAAGATGATTAAGTTTCCTAACCATAGACATGTGTTGTCATTTGATGAACGAGATCACATCATTAGAGAATGATGTGATGGACAAGACCCATCCCTAGCTTAGCATTAATGATTGTTTAGTTTTCATTGCTATTTCTTTCATCATGACTTATACATGTTCCTCTGACTATGAGATTATGCAACTCCCGAATACCGGAGGAACACCTTGTGTGCTATCAAACATCACAACGTAATTGGGTGATTATAAAGATGCTCTACAGGTGTTTCCAAAGGTGTTCGTTGGGTTGGCATAGATCGAGATTAGGATTTATCACTCCGTGTATCGGAGAGGTATCTCTGGGCCCTCTCGGTAATGCACATCACTATAAGCCTTGCAATCAATGTGACTAATGAGTTAGTTGCAGGATGATGCATTACGCAACGAGTAAAGAGACTTGCCGGTAATGAGATTAAACTAGGTATGATGATACCGACGATCGAATCTCAGGCAAGTAACATATCAATGACAAACGAAATGACGTATGTTGTTATGCGGTTTGACCGATAAAGATCTTCATAGAATATGTAGGAGCCAATATGAGAATCCAGGTTCCTCTATTGGTTATTGACCGGAGATGTGTCTCGGTCATGTCTACATAGTTCTCGAACCCGTAAGGTCCGCACGCTTAACGTTCGATGACGATTTGTATTATGAGTTATGTGATTTGATGACCGAAGTTTTTTCGGAGTCCCGGATGAGATCACGGACATGACGAGGAGTCTCAAAATGGTCGAGAGGTAAAGATTGACATATTGGACGATGATATTTGGACACCGGAAGTGTTCCGGGTGATACCAGGTCATCGGAAGGGGTTCCGGACAACCCCCGACAAAGATATGGGCTTAATGGGCCAAGTAAGGGAACACACCAGCCCAAAAGGGGTTGGTGCGCCTCCTATAGGTCCAGCCACATGGGGAGAAAGGGAAAGGTGAGGAGAAAAAGGAAAGTATGAAGTAGGACTCCTACTTCCTTCCCCTCCCCCCTCCTTCCTTTCCCCCTTGTCCAAATATGGTAAGGGGGAGGGATTGGACTGGGGGCCCAAGTAGGATTCCTCCTACTTGTGTGCGCCCTAGGCTGCCTCCCTCCCTCTCCCTCCTTTATATACATGGGGAGGGCACCCCTAGAACACACATCAATTGTTCCTAGTCGTGTGCGGCGTCCCCTTCCACAGTTAACACCTCGGTCATATCGTCATAGTGCTTAGGCGAAGCCCTGCGCCGGTAACTTCATCACCGTCGACACGTCGTCGTGCTGACGGACTCTCCCCGTCCCCAACTAGATCAAGATCTCGAGGGACGTTATCGTGCTGAACGTGTGCTGAACACGGAGGTGCCGTACGTTCGGTACTTGGATCGGTTGGATCGTGAAGACGTACGACTACATAAACCGTGTTACTAAACGCTTCCATTTTCGGTCTATGAGGGTACATGGACACACTCTCCCGTCTCGTTGCTATGCTTCTCCTAGATAGATCTTGCGTGATCGTAGGAATTTTTTTTGAAATACTACGTTCCCCAACAATAACCTCGCCTCTTTTCATAGTATTGGCATACTTATGGACCCGATGTGATCTTGGATCATTTTAGTATTGGCTTGACCAACACTTGTCCTTAGAATTTTTAGGGGTCCATTTTCACATCCCAATGTTGTACCTAAGTTGAACATTACTGAAATATTCTTTTGAACATGCATTAGTTTAATAAAATATATGTCATTATGAATTACTAAAACCACCGAGGATTAGATGCACTTTCAAATACTTCTGAGCCAGTTAAAGGAAGCTTCGTGGCTATTTCTTTCTCTTTTCTTCCATATGTTTCCCTTGTTAGTTTTTCCTTTTTAATAGTTTTTTCCTTTCTTTTTGCGATTATTTCTTTTTTAGCTCTATATTTTGTCCTCTTATTTTATTCTTATATTTAATAATTCAGGAACATTTTTTGAATAGTGATTATTTATAGAATTACCAGAAAAATTTCAAATTCACTAAACATTTTGAATTTTTTGATTTTTTCCAAATTATTGAATATTTTACGTATTCCTAAACAATTTCCAATTTGTGAAAAAATTATCAAATTCGTGAGCATTTTTCAAGATCGTAACCATTTTTCTAATCCATGGTTTTTTTAAGTGTGGTTCACTTTTCAAACACATGAAAGTTTAAGAAAATTGTAAACATTTTTCTAGTGTGTGAGCATTTTTAAAATAAGTGACATGTTTTTAAATTCTAGTACATTTGTTCAAATTCATGAATATTTTTTTATATTAATGGATATTTTTGTAAATTGGTGAACATTTTTTGTATTCAGAAATTATTTTCTAAACTCACTTACATTTTTAGAATTTATGAACTTTTTGAAATTTCATAAAAATTTTCTGAATTCATGAATATTTTTACATTAAATAAAAGCTGGCCAAAATAAAAAAATGAAGTAAAAATATCGAAAATAATGTTCTCTAGCTTGTTGGCTGCTGGGGACACGCGGTCGCTTTATCGCTATCTGATAGTGACGGCGAGCGGCGAGCGCTTACTAGCTCGGGAGCTATGCTGACGGAAACGCAGGCGACTCTCTAAGTGATTTCTTCAAGCGGTATATAGCACAGGCTTACGTCCAACGTATATCCAACAAGGAGCTCCTATACGATGCTGATTACGTCAGTTTGCCACTTACACACACATTGTCCCCTCGATTGAGCAGGCCCATTTCCGCGAGCTTGTAGCGGCTCGTGTCCTGTAACGTCCTGAGGACCATAGCGGCTCAGGTCTTAAATCAGCCAACCAGCAGCCTCCACATGACCATACCTTCGTGACAGAGTTTGGGAGAAGGTTAAGGGATGGATGGAGAAGCTCCTGCTGCCGGAAAAGAGATCCTGATTAAAGCGGTGGCACAAGCGATTCCGGTATTTTCTATATCATGTTTCAGGCTGACAAGGGGCCTTTGTGAGAGCATTACATCTATCATTCGCCAATTCTGGTGGGGCAGCAAGCAAGGAAAAAGAAGACCATGCTGGGTCTCGTGGGATATGATGACAAAACCAAAGAGCCTAGGTGAATTGGGCTTTCGTGACATGGAGATTTTTAATCTAGCACTTCTGTCCAAACAGGCATGGCGTTTGCTTCAGGAACCAAACTCTCTCAGTGCATGTTTGATAAAAGCAATCTACTACCCTAATACCTCAATCCTTGAGGCCGAGCGGGGGTCACGACCTTCACAAATATGGCGTGCAATTTTAGATGGCCGAAACATAATGAAGCGAGGCATCATCAGGAAAATAGGGGATGGATCATCGACAAACATCTGGAATCATAACTGAATTCCTAGGGTGGGTTTCTCAACACCGGTGACCTCTCTGGTGGCTAACCCGCCGAGGTTAGTGGCTGAACTAATAGACCACAACATGGCATCATGGCGGGAAGAGTTAGTCCGGCAGGTCTTTGCCCCTGTAGATGTCGAGGCTATCCTAAAGATACCAATCTGCACAAGACCAGTTCAGGATTTCTGGGTGTGGGCACAAGACCCGAGAGGTCGTTACTCTGTCCGATCAGCTTATAACATGATCTTGCGTATAAAGACAGGGAGAGAAGCTTGGTTGGAGAATGTAGAAGATGCGTCCAACAGCAGCGCCGAACGCAAGGGGTGGTCATCTGTCTGGGGCATGCAAGTTCCCTCGAAACTCAAGGTATTTGTCTGGCGCTTCGCACAACATTCTCTCCCAACGAGCGATATCTTGCAGCATCGGAACATGTCTACAACAAATGAATGTGCTATATGCGGTGCAGCCGATAACTGGCGTCATTCCATGCTAGACTGCACCATGTCAAGGAGTGTTTGGGCCCTGTCAAATGCAGATCTTGTGGAACACATGTGTATGAACACGGATGACAGTGCCAAGGGCTGGTTGTTCGCCATGAGTGAGTCCCTATAGACGGAAGATTTCACCACGTTAGTTGTTACGCTTTGGGCAATTTGGCATGCTCGCTGGAAGTTGATACATGAAGGAATCTTCCAAACTCCTTTCTCCACACAAGCTTTCATCAAAAGCTACATTTGTGACCTGCAACTTATCTTCAAAGCTCCCATCAAAGGACGGCCTGAAGCACATCCGAAGCCAACGAACTGGTTACCACCAAGGGAGGGGTATTCCAAGCTTAATGTGGATGCAGCAGTGCCTAGGACAGGTGGTTTTGGTGCAGTGGGAGCGATCTGCAGAGATGATGCTGGAAAGTCTTGCCATCAGAGAGTCCCTAGCCCTGGCGGGCAATCTATATATCCAAAAGATTCAAGTTGCCTCTGATTGTAAGTCGGCAGTTGAAGCTATCCAGTGAGGAACATCTTCGGCTTATGGTGCAGTAGTGCAGGAGATTAAGGAGCATTCTAGTAGTTTTATTTCCTGTTTATTTAGACACGAGTTTAGAACCTCGAATGTCGAGGCGCACAAACTAGCAAAGCATGCTTTAACTCTTGGGACCGGTCGCCATGTTTGGTTAGGCCACCCGGGAGAACTTTTCTTTCGTCCCTGTAAGCGTGACGGATCATTATTAAAGCTTTGCGAGTTTGTCTCAAAAAAAGCAGCCTCCACATGCAGTAATAGACTACTCATAGTGTGGAGTAATTTCAACTAGTAACATGCATATATTACTAGTCTATGTTACTATCTTTACTAGTAGAGTGCCCGTGCGTTGCCACGGGCTTTTGAAATATTTTTGTTGAGTTGTATAAACATAATGACTGTTTAATTTCACATGTAGAGATAATATAGCATGGGAATGTCGGTGCCTTGTCACGTGCCACGAAAATATTTTGCTGGAATTATGTAAACATAATGCATGTCAAATTTCACATGTAGAAACAAGATAGCACGGGCACAATCGGGTGTTTATCGTAGTCCAATTCACTTGCAATGTAAATTGATAAAAAATGATAAATTAATGATGTATACATATAAAGCGATGATCCAACTAAAATTCTATTATAAATTAATATCTAGTTGTTGCGCTTAAGAAATTTTCACACAATTCTTTTATGGAAAGATATACAGAACGATGTGTTCTCGTTGATGGACATATACAAAGGGGTTACAACTTGCATCCCTAGAGCTGGCGACACAATTCTTCTATGAAAAGATATTCTGATCGATGACGAACCCCTTTCCAACAACCTGCCACACATGTTCTCTTTCACAAGGGAGGAGGATATTTCTATAGTGCAATTCCAAGATAGACCACGGGCTTCTAAAAACTTTTACCTCACTCTATCAATCGAGGCGCTACATGAATTAACATATCTGCAGAATCATATGAATGATCTATACTTGGAACCAATGATGGCTGATGAATGGATTACTTGTTGGGGAGATGTTCAGTTTCGGCCCAAGAAATTCATCAACTTCTTCTTCAGAGAACTGCAGCCACCCGCATACATCACAATGATCTGGAAGACAAAGTGTATCATGAAACTTAAAGTGTTCACCTGGCTGATGTTAATGGACAGAGTCAACATAAGGGACATGCTCCACCGGAGACATTTTGATATTGAAGTCACTCCTGTCTTTTGTGCAACACCCACTGGAAACGAACAAACACCCATTCTTTGAGTGCACCTTCATATTCAATGGGATACCAACTTGGAGCTTCAGGAGATGTTTGATGCAGTGAAGTATTCATGGCCACACCCATTGTTCAATGCAATCAAAGTCCCGGCCGCCTGGAACATTTGGAAACAAAGGAACAGATGCTACTTTGACAAGATTGCTGCATCCCTGTATGATTGGAAAAGAGCACTCAAAGCTGACTTGGAAAATCTCAAATTCAAAGTTAATCCTGAATTGGTCTCCTTTCTTGATAGCTTTATCCCAAACCTATCTCTGTAAATCATAGTTCCTTTCTTTTTATTTGCTTCTTGGCCATGTAATTAACCAGTACTTTATTTTAAGTAATATATAATAGTAGGAGACTCCTGTTGTTTTCAAAGTTAAAAAAAAAATTCTCAGAAAATATCATGAATGTTGTTTTTAGCTTGATTCACATGATATTTGAGTAAGTATAATAAAAAAACTTCTTCGTTAGCTTATATACACATCTTGCACAAGCAACGTGTAACGGAGTTTCATGTCGAAGGACTTAAAATGTGCAACGGAAAATACTCATGGTGTTAACCGGACGAACTAATTCTTTACCATTCCACCAGAGCATAAAAAACATAATAGTCAGACATATTTCTGCATTTCCTAAATTAGTACTCCCTCCGTAAACTAATATAAGAGCGTTTAGAACACTATTTTAGTGATCTAAACGTTTTTATATTAGTTTACAAAGTGAGTATTATTTTAAATATAGTGATAACAAAAATAAATGTTGGTACTTTGAATGTCGAAGGTTTTGTAGTACATTTCTTGGAACGTTACAAAATTTCTGTGGTTTCCAGTTTTTCCCCTCGCTCACTCACTCACCCACTCACTCAGTCGCCTCTTCACGCTCGTTCCCCTCGCTCACCCAGTCCACCAAATCCCTAGCCCGCGGCGGCGACGCACCTCCCCCTCACTCGCGTCGGCGAATCAACCGCGTCGCCGCCCTTCTCCTCAGGCGTCGCCGCCGGGCCTTCTCGTCTGCGTCGCCTCTCCCTCTTGCCCGCATCCTCTGCGTCACAGTCGAGCCAAAGTTGGATATTTTAGCGAGGTCGAGTAGGAGCGTGAGAAGCGCGGGCACGGCGGCCTTGTCCTGCTCGAGGAAGGCGGCGACGGATGCTAGCGCTCCTCGCCGCCATCGACCTGCAAGGAGGAGTGCCGTGTTGGACGCTGCCATCTCCGACGCTGCTGGTACTCCTCCGCCGCTACGAGTGCCCCGTCACCTGCGCCCAGGTCAAGCGCGAAGTCGAGCTCCCCATGCTTGACCTGCAAGGTTATCATCCTTAATTTTCCCCACACCTTTCCAATCTCTGGAGCCTAGGATTCGGGGAAAGGCAAGGAGAGATTTTGGAGCTGATTGTGATTGTGATTGTTGATGTGGATGGAATATGGATGTAGATGTACTGTGGTCAAGAACTGCTCTCTGCCGCGGGAGTAGATTGGAAAGGCTGCTGCTGCTCCTGTACAATGCGGTTGCTGCTGCTCCTGTACAATGCGGCTGCTACTGCCACTACCACTCATCGATTCGGGCATGGTAAAGACCACTCGGTTGCACTACTCCATGTGTAGATGACTGAACTTGGGTGTGAGCATTTTGATGCCTCTGAATTTAGTAAACTCAGTACTCACAGGAGTACACTTTCAGTACTTAGGAGTACATTCCCCCTAGAGTATTTGTACTACAGGAGTACTTTCAGTACTGTAGGAGTACTTGTATTGTTTCTTAGAGTATTTGCTTGGAGTAAATATTGTAGTTTAACTGAAATCAACATTTCTGAAAATCATGTTTATCAATGGGTTGTAAGTACTGAAATCAACATCTCTGAAATCATCAGTACTCATAGGAGTACACTTTCAGTACTTAGGAGTACATTCCCCCTAGAGTATTTGTACTACATGAGTATTGTTTCTTAGAGTATTTGCTTGGAGTAAATATTGTAGTTTAACTGAAATCAACATTTCTGAAAATCATGTTTATCAATGGGTTGTAAGTACTGAAATCAACATCTCTGAAATCATCAGTACTCATAGGAGTACACTTTCAGTACTTAGGAGTACATTCCCCCTAGAGTATTTGTACTACATGAGTATTGTTTCTTAGAGTATTTGCTTGGAGTAAATATTGTAGTTTAACTGAAATCAACATTTCTGAAAATCATGTTTATCAATGGGTTGTAAGTACTGAAATCAACATCTCTGAAATCATGTTTGTCATGTTGTAGTATTCTTTTTGTCAGGATTTTAGTACTCTTGCTTGGCTCAAACCAAATTGATTCTGCTGTAATACTCATGCTGTAGTATTATTTTTATCATGCTGGAGAACTTTGATTGATCTAGTGGGCTCAAACCATACTGATTTTTAGAGTATACTCCATGTTACTTCCATTTCAGAGCACATTCTTGGAGTGGATCTGCATTTCAAAAAGTTAACAAGTGGGAGTACATGGAGTACTACATTTTAAGTCGAGGAGAAGATGGTAACTGCTCCGTGATGATGCCACCAGCACCTACGACTTCCTCGACCACCACCACCATGATGACGACTTCCTCGAACGTGGTGAGTACTCCTCCAATGCTTGTACTCTTATCAATGTTTACTGCTGTGATCATGGAGTAGTTAGCTGCTGTTATCATGGCAGGAGTAATGCACCATTAGTTGGTAAGAAATAATGTCAGTATGAAACCTCTCGACATTAACTGTTTTTTTTTGTGAGGAACAGTACATGGTTTCAACTTTATTTGCCCCATTCCATGTTCTGAAATCATTACCAAATCATACGAAGCATGATAACAATGTTCAAGCTGATTTGGTGAATCCGTAGATTACATCTTACTGTGTGTTCCCAAAATATTCAGCATTGCAAAACAAAGAAATGTTAAATACAAGTTTCACTATGGATGATAGTGTGAAACAATATATCATATTTTCTTTTTCCTGGGAGCATCATGGACCAACTTGTCAATGTAACCTCGGTTGTATACTACATCTACATCCCTGTCAATGAACATGTGCACTATTGAACTATCTATGCATCTACATCTCTATGAAGATACATATACTACTGCATCTTGGATGAATACTATTGTCAGTTTACTCGCATGAGCCATTCAAGGGAAGTAGTCTCTCAGTTCTAGTGTACCTAGATGTACGATGAAACGAACTTGTGAACCAAAGCAATTTGAGTTGACAACCGGACAGAGGAAGCGGGCAAGAGATGATTTATTTATGGGCGATGATGATTTGCTACAAATACATATACTGCTACCTTCCATGCATGTCAGTATCTGATGCTACCACTTGATTCCCTGAAGATTGAAGAACCACCCCCTACCATTAACAAATCATTTCATATAAACTACTGTACCTAGCAATGTAAAAAATACAAAAAGGATAAAATCACTAACCTGTCATAGAAAAAATGGCACACTCCTGGCCGTCCTGCATGTTTTGGCTTCAATTTCCCTCGCCTTGCATGTCACTGCGTCCTTAAGAAAAACAAACACATTGATAATTATAATTAAGAACTTCGCCTACAACAAAACAAAACCAGCAGAAACTGATCGCTTTCATTGTCTTCAAGACCCTCATTGTCCTCTAATAATATAGTTTGAGAGAAGTCCACATTACCCCTCGAACTTGTCTTTGGCTTCACTTTACAAACCTCAGAATTGTGTTCGTTCAAGTTTCATCCTTCAACTTTATAAACCGTTCATAATTATAAGGGGTCTGCTTCAGTATACCCAACCTTCTCTTATTTTATTTATTAGAACATGCCGATGTTACATTATTCTGAACTTCCCATCTTATTTATTAGAACATGCCGATGCCACTGAAAATTATGATTACTATATCCGCACAGCCTCATACCTGGACTACTTGGGTAATTCTCATCAACATTTCGTATGAAAGGCGCATCAAGCCCTACCTGATTCCCCTCGTACGTATGATCAGAACCTACAGGGAAGGGATCAACAAAAAAGCCGTAAGCTGTATACAGAAACAAAGATGAACACCCATAAGCATAAACTGTTTCGTATGAAAGGCACATCGGGTAGTACCATTTGAATTTTCCGGTACATATGCACCATAAACATGTGTGAGATTACTCGCCGCCGGCAACGAAGCAACTTGATGCACACCCACCCGTAGCAAACTTGTTCCATCTGATTGTTCTTGCCTGGATCAATACAAAGCCGATGATATATAGGCAACAAAGTATGCAGGCAACATTCTCAGCATTGAGTAGCTATATCGTCAACATTTTCCTTTTCCCTTTTATCCTCATCTACCTAAATACCCAGATAGAACTCTGCTTGCCCAACAGCTCCACATGCTCTGACTTCTTCTGTCTTTTTAGCTTCTCCTTATTCCTCCAGCTCTCGGCTTCTCAACTTCTAAGATCTTTCTTTCATCTGTACATCATCACATGTGCGCTATAGGTGTGCCTAAAGATGCATTTTATTGCCACTAACAAAATGGTGAGCTATTCTAAAAACAGGCACACCATGATAATTAAGGTAAAACAAGGTTGAGTCTCATGGGCAGTACTACAGACAAATAGGAGTCCTTGTTTCCTGTAAGAGGTTCATATGAAAAGTTAAGGCAATGATAATTAGTAAGACTGACGCTCCGAATTAAAGCCGATTGGATGAGGTAATTCGTCAAAGAAGTACAATGCAAAGCTGAAACAATGCAAGTGAATTAAAAGAGGGGCTGATGGAAATTGAGCTTCAAGCGGCGACATCCTTCGTGGCATATGTAATACAACCGATTCAGTTCAAATATGTATTTATTATGTTAGCATGAAGGGTAAAAAGAAAGGGGACAAACTAATCTTATGTTTAAGCATACAAAAAAAAGTAAAATCTAAATAGTGATGTGATCACTTCCTTTTAAACAGCTGTTACGATCAGGTCAGAAGATTGAAAAACTATAATATTTATAACAATGGAATAGAGGGGCTACTACATTACACACTTATGTTTCTACTCATTCAGTTGAGGAAAATCCATGATGCACAAAACAAGATCAATTTCATCCATCTGATTGTTAATGACCACAAAATGACATGATACAAAAGAAAATAGCATGTGCATTTAATAGAAAGTGCTTGTGCATTGCTACTGGTAATAATGGAGATAACTGAATACCATGTGAATTTAACGCAAAATGAAGGTTCCAACCAAAGATTCGAAATACCCATCACCTCCATGACATGATAATTTAGAATGACATATGAGTGAATATCACCAAAAGGAGGACCTCCTATGGTGTAGGAGGCTTAAATCTGATATATCAAGATCAAAGTCTTCTCACCATAATGGAGATAACTGAATACCATGTGCATTTAATAACACAAAATGAAGGTTCCGACCAAAGATTCGAAATAACGAGAACCTCCATCACATGATAATTTAAAATAACATATGTGAATGTATTTGTACTATAAAGTTATTCAATGTGCCATGTGATAGGAAAGAGAGAAAATATGCCTAGGTAGGTTCTTACTACAATTGTTGCTCCTGCTACTAATTACCAGTCACTTCAATCAATAGCTAAAAAGTATTTTAACGTTTCTCTGCCCTAAAAAGTATTTTAATGTTTTTCTCTGCCCCTGCTCTTGGATTTGATTGCAGACTTGATTAGCCTTACCGAATCTTAGAGTTGCTTCGCCAAGGCGTGTCGTTTTTCGCCTTCCCATTGCATTCAACAAAATATTTTCCTATCACTCCCTTTAGCTGATGGTTCATCCCCACATAAGATGTACCTGATGCTCCCTGGAAAACCACATTTGTGTATCTTCTGTTACATACATGAGATTCTCTAATGCGTGTTTAGGCAGGAGCTAGCATATTAGGAATGAAACATACAAGCCCAGTGAACACTGGATTCACGCACAACCACAGGAAATCCCTCCAAACTAAACTAACCTGTGAATCCCGCTTCAGCGAGGCAGGTGAGGAGGAGGGTTACCAGAGGCTGGAGGAAAATGAGAGCAGGGACTGCCCGCCGAGCATCCCCAGCCGGTAGCAAGGGACAAGGGAGCAGTAGGCACTACGTACCTCCATTATTATAGTTAAATGTCATGTCTGGACTGACCTTTCCTTCTTCCTGGGCAGCCAACACTTTGTAGTTGGAAATACTATCAGTTTACACTCCTGATGAAGTGGTAAAAATACATAATTGAGAAATAGATTTACCCTGATAATTGCTTGCACTGCACACTTCCTTACATTTGAATTTGCAGATGATTCTTCAAATGAGAGATGTTCCAAAATTTAGTGATTACCTGATGTTTCAGATGATGATCAGGATGATTGACAAGGAAGAAATGTTCCACAGGCTTGCTATCTGATTCATCGGGTCTGGTGGTATGTTCCGTACAAGAACCTACAATAAAAACACATTGATGACTCAGAATCAAAAGAATAATCAGAGAACCATTAATCTAGATAAGATCATTGTTGTATGCAGCATTCTTTTTTCTAGCAAAGGGGTCTAAACTGAGCTCATGTATAAGTTGCAATCACAAAGGGATCCCATGGCCTCAATCCTCATCTCCATCTCTCTATCCTGATCTGATTCTCTCCGTCTTGAACCAAATAGAGAAAAGAGGGGAGATGAACCTGAGGGAGGAAGGCGATCGCATGGTGGCGAACGCAGGAGGAACCGGAGGACGGGAGCATGGTGGTTGATGCCTAGGGTTTAGCGCAGATCGTGGCGGCGTCTCCTCTGGGAGGTCGGCGGCGTGCGAAGGCGAAGGCGTACCTCAGCAGAGGTGTCCAGATGGCGACCCAGAGGTCCACAACGATGGCGGCGCCGCCTCCACGACCCCTCGGAGCCGGCAAAGGGATCCGCGGCTTGCGCCTGGGATCTGCCAGGCGGCGGCGTTCGCGTCGCGAATAGATCCAGGGGTCGTCGCTCCTTCACCTCGTACGTGCGGGCGATAGGTTTAGGTTTTTTTGTCGCTGGTTAATTTTCGTAGGTCTTTTATCGTTGGTTAACCTTCGTAGGTCTTTTTTCGGTCGTACGTGCATGGGTGCGGGTTGGGGTCTCAGCACGAGGTTTTTTCGGTTTGTGGTGGCTAAGTCAGAGGTGGGAGGATGTACCAAAAAAAACCATAGGAGGTGGGACTAAAAAAAACCTGGAAGCGAGATTACCAACTGCTTCATTAGGAGTAGAGATAGTGGGGAGTAACATATGTGTGCTGTCATGCAATGCTTTATTTATTAGCTTGTAGACTTAGCTTATCTTGGTATGTGTAATATTACTTCCTTTATCTTAGTTTACAAGTCTTGCGTGTGTATCTAGGTCGTTAATTTGACCAACTTAATAAGAGGCATGTAGTACAAAAAATATGTCATTAGAAACTTCAGATATTCTATTTTCTAATGATATAATTTTTATATTAAACAATTTATCTTATATAAGTTAAACTGATGACCTAGATACATGTGCAAGCCTTGTAAACTAAGATGAAGGGAGTACTCATAGTATGAGTAATTAGCTATGTTATTGAATTCATCTCTCTCCTTGTTAAATCATTGTCACATAAACAAATTTGCTGAGTTTGACTTTATGTTACTGCTGAAGTTACTCATATTATGGGCAGTCATACTAATGCAAGGCCGAACCATCAGATTGCTCCACCCCAACACATAGTTGAAATAAATGTCAATGTTGCTCTACTGCAGTATGCATCATTACCAGTTGTGGCCGCGGTGTGCAGAGACCGATCGGGTATTTATATTAGATCTTGAGCTATTTCTCTTGTGGGAAATTTAGATCCCACAACACTTGAAGCCTTTGCATTCCGAGAAGCGCTGGCCCTTGCAGATGACTTCTAGGAGCGAAGAATTTTTGTTGCTTCAGATTGCAAGATTGTCATTTGATAATATCAAGCAGAAGAGTGCGGTTGTATATGGCGCAATTATCTGAGAAATGTTAGATCATTCTAGATTTTTTATTAGTTGCCCTTCTAGTCATGAATTAGGAGGCTGGATACCAAGACTCACAATTTAGTGAAGCATGCTCTCTCACTGGGGTTGGCCCTCATGTTTGGTTAGGTATCCCCGGTGATCTTACTTTCGCCTTTGTAAATATTGTGACGAGTTACATAAGCTTCATGAGATTGTCTACAAAAATATATTTTAGATTATTGAAAATTCGAGAACATATCTTGAAAAATGTGAATGTTTTTAGAAATTATTAAAATTGGGAACATGTTTTGAATGTTTTCAAAATGTGATTTTTTTAATATTTTGAACAAATTTTAAAGATATTTTTTTTTGAAATTGTGAAAAAAGTAATTCTATAAATTATTTTTAATTTTTATAGATTTTTAACAATTTTATTTTTTAACATTTTTTAGAAATAAAAAGGGAAATAGGAAAAGAAAATAATATAGAAAAAAAAAGAAAACTGGTAAAATTCGGTGGGGGGAAAAACAAGTTAAAAGGAAAAGCAAACAACCTGTTTTATGTAGGCTACGATATACATAATTGGGCTAGCCCAATTACCTCATCCGCTCCCCGTCCCCTGTGTGCGTTTGCAAACTTTGTGGCCGCAATTCCTGATTGACGCTCATTGCATCACATTGCCTTTGTTTCCGAGGGCAACTAATCAGCAAGGATTTGTTCGGAGCCCCGCAAGGGTCAATTTTCATGGGCTGGGAGCGCGTTATTTGTCACGCTCTCGGGAAAGAGGGAAAAGATGATTTTTGGGGTCTTAGATGATTTTTGGAATTTTTTCCGGTTTTCTTAGGTTTTGGACAAAAAAATAAAAAACATCAAAAACATGTTTTTTCCCTTCCATGAGAGGCACATATTTACTTCTCGCGGAGGTACAGATTTGCTTCTACAAGAGGCACGGTCATGCCTTTCGGAAAAGAGAAAAATACGTTTTTTCTTTCATGAAAGGGACAAATTTACTTCTCGTGTAGGCATGAATTTATCAATGTGAGAGGCACAGTCGCGCCTCTCGGGTAAGGGGAAAAATATGTTTTTTTTTTCATGAGAGGCACGATCATGTAAGGAAAAAACATGTTTCTTTCCCGCGAAAGGTACATATTTACTTTTTATGAAGACACATATTTACTTTCGCGAGCGTGCCTCTCGGAAAAGAGAAAAAAATGCATTTTTCTATTTTTTTCTTCCGTGAGAGGCACATATTTACTTCTCGTGAATGCAAGATTTACTTTCACGAGATGCATGGTCATGCCTCTCAAAAATAGGAAAAACGTATTTTTTTTCTTTAATGAGAGGCACAAATTTATTTCTCATAGCACCACAGATTTTATTCCGTGAGAGGCATGGTCGTGCCTCTCATGAAAAGAAAAAACACATTTTTTTTCCTTCTGCGAGAGACATATATTTACTTCCTCGGAGGCACGGATTTGATTTCGCGAGAGCTATGGTCGTGCCTCTTGGAAATGAGGAAAAATCATATATTTTTTTCTTTCATGAGAGGCACAGATTTATTTATCGTGAAGACACGGATTTTCTTTCATGAGAGGCACAATTACGCCTCTCCGGAAAGGAAAAAAAGAATGTGCTCCCAGTACGTATTTTTTCGTTCAGTTTTTTTGAAAAATAATTCGTCAAAACATATCAAAATGAGATCTATTTTCGACGATGTCGACGCGTGGAATCCAACAGAAAATGATTTAAAATTTGGACACATTGTTTAAGAAATAAATTTTTTTAAATAAAAAAATAAAAAAAAAGAAAACTCTAAGATTGCGACACGTGATGCACATGCAATGCGCCACTTGTCGCAATCTCGGGAGGTGGAAATGGCCTTTGTAAAGAGTGCTCATTAATTAGTGATTTCATTTGTTTCCCACACGGCAGAGCAATCGAGCGAGTACACTGGCCCAGCACATTTGGCGGTAGTTAGTACCACACTATCTCGGTTTTAGGAACCTTAGGTTCCTGTCTGAATTGTATTTTGTTTCAAAAACCTCCCAGAAGGTTTTGGAGCAGGTGTATCACTTTTTCTTGTTGTTTTACTTCTGTTTTTAATTTTTGATTTCTTTTTTTAAATAAGAGCTGCTGTACTTTTTTTAAGTGTTCAGATTTTCAAAAAATATTTTTGTTTTTTTAATATTCTTGTTTTAAAATGTTCACAAAGTTCCATACATGGTAAAAGGGTTGGGAAATTAGAAAACTATTCACAATTAAAAAAAATGCATAAGTTTTAAAAATGTTTAGGCTTTCCAAAATATTTGTTCACAAACGTTTTAAAAATGTTCATGTTCTTTTCAACAATGTTCATGTTAGTTTGAAAATATTTTCATTTTATGAAAAATGTTCCTATTTTCCAAAGAAATCATAAACATTTCAAAAATTGCTCACACCCCCCCCAATTCTCAACATTTGTAAAAAAAACACTTCAAAAATATTCAATTCTTGAAATAATTAATGTTTTCGTGTTTGTTTGAATCGAATGAAAAAAAACCACCCAAATAACAAAAAAACGGTTAGGAATGTGAATAGGAAAAAAGCAGGCACTCAGTAGCTTGACCGGGTCGCCATAGTGCTGCGAGCACTTAATGGCGTGGACCACTCGGTCACCCCAAAGCGCTACTTTCCCTCTCGCTAGGGTTTGTTTTTCTCTCGGAGGCGATCTATCGCCACCGTTGACCTCGTGTTTCCCCTGTCCCCACTCGTCGCCGGGGTTTCTACGATTAGGGCTAACAAAGGGGTGGTCCTTGTACCGCTACCCGGCTATGATCGTCCCCCTTCGGTGACAGGAGGATCTAGGGTTCCTCTCAACGTCTGATCTGTTTCTCAAAATTGGACTAGGGTTCAAGATATAGCGGCGGGTGGATATTTAGGATCAGCGTCAACGACAGATGTAGAGAAGATCATGACGGAATTGGGTCTTCGTGAGGAGGATCTAGACGATGTGGTCTTTTATGAGAAAGAGGACCCGTTGTGTTGGAAATATGCCCTAGAGGCAATAATATTGTATTATCATATTTCCAGTTTTCATAATTAAGAGTTTATATTTCATGCTATAATTGCTATGATCCTGGAATATGTCATTTAGTGAAAAACTCATATGCACGAGTGGAATGATAAACACTAAAATATAGGTTCCTAGTCTTGCCTCTAAGACTAGCTCAAGTATTGCTGGTGATCCTGTTTTTCGTATCTTAGGATATCATTAAGTGTAACAATAATCCTAAAAAAACATTGAGAGTATGATGTTAGAAGAACGATCATATTGAATCGACTCAAACTTGTTTTGTTATACTTTGATATAATATCATCTGAAATCAACTGTTATAACACGGAGTGTTAGCATGTGTTTTAGTTCCTCAGACCACGAGAGTATCGCAATCACTTCCTATTGCACGGTGGACTTCGGGGTTGCTCAAACGACATCTGTAGCATGGTGATCATAACAACAACTTATAGGTTCATCAGAAAGTTTGACAAGGGACTAGATAGTTTGAGAGTGGGATTTGCTCCTCCGGTGATGGAGAGATATTCTTAGGGCCCTCTTGATGTGATGGCATCCATCATCGTCTGGCCAGACACAAGTGACTACGTCACGGGGTTGCCAGAACACTTCGATGAGAAAGAAGAATGAAACCGACAACAAGAAGAACGGTATAATGAGCATGTGCATGACTCAGGAGGATACCAGGACACCTTGGGTTTTGTAAAGTATCGTGAAGCAAAGGGAACATCACATAATAACCAAAGGTTCACTCGAATGTTCACTTATACGTCTCCAACGTATCTATAATTTTTGATTGCTCCATGCTATATTATCTTCTGTTTTGGACATTATTGGGCTTTATTATACACTTTTATATTATTTTTGGGACTAACCTACTAACCGGAGGCCCAGCCCAGAATTGCTGTTTTCTTTGCCTATTTTAGGGTTTCGAAGAAAAGGAATATCAAACGGAGTCCAAACAGAATGAAACCTTCGGGAACGTGATTTTTGGAACGAACAAGATCCATGAGACTTGGACCCTACGTCAAGCAACCAACAGGGAAGCCACGAGGTAGGGGGGCGCGCCTACCCACCCCCAGGCGCGCCCTCCACCCTCGTGGGCCCCCTGTTGCTCCACCAACATACTCCTTCCTCCTATATATACCTACGTACCCCCAAATGATCAAATACGGAGCCAAAACCCTAATTCCATCGCCGTAACTTTCTGTATCCATGAGATCCCATCTTGGGGCCTGTTCCGGAGCTCCGCCGGAGGGGGCATCGATCACGGAGGGCTTCTACATCAACACCATAGCCTCTCAGATGAAGTTTGAGTAGTTTACCTCAGACCTTCGGGTCCATAGTTATTAGCTAGATGGCTTCTTCTCTCTTTTTGGATCTCAATACAATGTTCTCCCCCTCTCTTGTGGAGATCTATTCGATGTAATCTTCTTTTGTGGTGTGTTTGTTGAGACCGATGAATTGTGGGTTTATGATCAAGTTTATCTATGAACAATATTTGAATCTTCTCTGAATTCTTTTATGTATGATTGGTTATCTTTGCAAGTCTCTTCGAATTATCAGTTTGGTTTGGCCTACTAGATTGATCTTTCTTGCAATGGGAGAAGTGCTTAGCTTTGGGTTCAATATTGCGGTGTCCTTTCCCAGTGATAGTAGGGGCAGCAAGGCACGTATTGTATTGTTGCCATCGAGGATAACAATATGGGTTTTTTATCATATTGCATGAATTTATCCCTCTACATCATGTCATCTTGCTTAAAGCGTTACTCTGCTCTTATGAACTTAATACTCTAGATGCATGCTGGATAGCGGTCGATGTGTGGAGTAATAGTAGTAGATGCATGCAGGAGTCGGTCTACTTGTCTCAGACGTGATGCCTATATACATGATCATACCTAAATATTCTCATAACTATGCTCAATTCTGTCAATTGCTCAACAGTAATTTGTTCACCCATCGTAAAGTACTTATGCTCTTGAGAGAAGCCACTAGTGAAACCTATGGCCCCTGGGTATATCTTCATCATATTAATCTTCCAACACTTAGTTATTTCCTTTGCTTTTATTTTACTTTGCATCTTTATCATAAAAATACCAAAAATATTATCTTAGCATATCTATCAGATCTCACTCCCGTAAGTGACCGTGTAGGGATTGACAACCCCTTATCGCGTTGGTTGCGAGGATTTATTTGTTTTGTGTAGGTGCGAGGGACTCGCGCATAGCCTCCTACTGGATTGATACCTTGGTTCTCAAAAACTGAGGGAAATACTTACGCTACTTTGTTGCATCACCCTTTCCTCTTCAAGGGAAAACCAACGCAGTGCTCAAGAGGTAGCAAGAAGGATTTCTGGCGCCGTTGCCGAAGAGGTATACGCAGAAGTCAACATACCAAGTACCCATCACAACCCTTATCTCCTGCATTACATTATTTTCCATTTGCCTCTCGTTTTCCTCTCCCCCACTTCACCCTTGCCGTTTTATTCGCCCTCTCTCTCTATCCTCCCTCTCTCTATATATATTTGCCTCTTTTTGCCCGTTTCTTGTTTGCTTGTGTGTTGGATTGCTTGCTTGTCACGATGGCTCAAGATAACACTAAATTGTGTGACTTTACCAGTACCAACAACAATGATTTTATTAGCACTCCGATTGCTCCTCTTACCGATGCTGAATCTTGTGAAATTAATGCTGCCTTGCTGAATCTTGTCATGAAAGATCCGTTTTCCGGCCTTCCTAGTGAAGATGCCGCTACCCATCTAAATAGCTTCGTTGATTTGTGTGATATGTAAAAGAAGAAAGATGTTGATAATGATATTGTTAAATTGAAGCTATTTCCTTTTTTGCTTAGAGATCGTGCTAAAGCTTGGTTTTCGTCTTTGCCTAAAAATAGTATTGATTCGTGGAATAAGTGCAAAGATGCTTTTATCTCTAAGTATTTTCCTCCCGCTAAGATCATCTCTCTTAGAAACGATATTATGAATTTTAAGCAACTTTATCATGAACATGTTGCACAAGCTTGGGAGAGGATGAAATTAATGATACGTAATTGCCCTACTCATGGTTTGAATTTGTGGATAATTATACAAAAAATATATGCCGGATTGAATTATGCTTCTAGAAATCTTTTAGATTCGGCCGCGGGAGGCACTTTTATGGAAATCACTTTAGGAGAAGCTACTAAATTCCTAGATAATATTATGGTTAATTATTCTCAATGGCACTGAGGGAGTCCTGGATTAGGGGGTCTCCGGACAGTCGGACTATATCCTTTGGCCGGACTGTTGGACTATGAAGATACAAGATTGAAGACTTCGTCTCGTGTCCGGATGGGACCCTGCTTGGCGTGGAAGGCAAGCTAGGCAATACGGATATGAATATCTCCTCCTTTGTAACCGACCTTGTGTAACCCTAGCTCCCTCCGGTGCCTATATAAACCAGAGGGTTTTAGTCCGTAGGACAACATACAATCATACCATAGGCTAGCTTCTAGGGTTTAACCTCTTTGATCTCGTGGTAGATCAACTCTTGTAATACTCACATCATCAAGAAAAATCAAGCAGGACGTAGGGTATTACCTCCATCAAGAGGGGCCGAACCTGGGTAAACATCGTGTCCCCTGCCTCCTGTTACCATCCACCTTAGACGCACAGTTCGGGACCCCCTACCCGAGATCCGCCGGTTCTGACACCGACATTGGTGCTTTCATTGAGAGTTCCACTGTGTCGTCACCATAAGGCTTGATGGCTCCTTCGATCATCGCTAGCTATGCGGTCCAAGGTGAGGCTTTCCTCCCTGGACAGATCTTCGTATTCGGCGGCTTCGCACTGCGGGCCAATTCGCTTGGCCATCTGGAGCAGATCGAAAGCTACGCCCCTGGCCATCAGGTCAGATTTGGAAACTTGAACTACACGGCCGACGTCCAAGGAGACTTGATCTTCGATGGATTCGAGCCCATGCCGAACGCGCCGCACTGTCGCGACGAGTAAGACGTAACTCTGCCGTCGAACAGTGTTTGGGAGATCGCATCCACAACTACTCCGTCCATCAATCCGGAGCAAGTCGCGCCATCCGAGAGCGGAGGGATGGACCCTGCCATGGAGGCCACACTCTCAGTGGCGATAGAGCCGGATACTGACTTCACCCCTTACAAGAGTCGTGTTGCCGAACCACTGGATTCACCTCCGGCCACGGACTCCGAGCCGCTCACATCCATACCCGTCGAGTCCGACTGGACGCCGATCATGGAGTTCACCTCCGCGGATATCTTTTAGCACTCACCTTTCGGAGATGTGCTAAATTCATTAAGGTCTCTCTCCCTGTTAGGAGAACCTTGGCCGAACTATGTCCGGCTAGAATGGGATGCGGATGACAAAGAAATTCGCTGCCCACCCACCACCCACTTAGTAGCCACTGTCGACGACTTAACCGACATGCTCGACTTCGACTCTGAAGACATCGACAGTATGGACGACGATGCATGAGACGAATAGGAACCACCGCCCATAGGGCGCTGGACCGCTACTTCATCACATGACGTATACATGGTGGATGCACCCACAGAGGGCAATGGCGAAGAGACAGCGGAGGATGCACCCTCCAAGCAACCCAAGCGCCGACGTCAGCGGCGCCGCTCTAAGTCCCGCCATAGAAAAAACAACGATAATGATAGTCCACGCGACTCTGGAAGAAATGACAACTGCACCACCCCAGTGGCAGAGCACGATCAAGATGCAAACTGCAAACATAATACGGATCCAACGTCCGAACACGATGACGCCAAAGATAAGCCTCATCAATCCCCGTCTAGGGAAGAAAACAGTCCGGACAAAGATGCACGCATCATCTCGGAAACACACTTGGAGCAAGATACGCTCAATAGCAAGTGGAACAAAGTAACAAAGTATGGTGGAAGTTACCATAAAAATAGCTATCCAAAGCGCAAGCTATTACCGGAATTCGACGATGAGGCCTTAGAGCCCATACAGCCGAAAAGTGATACGGCCAACCGGCCGGATCCACCACCCTGTGAACGCGATAGAGCGGCTAACAAAGTCGCGCATAAGTCAACACACGATCTATGTGAGAACTTGCGTCAAAAATCCGGCGCGACCAGATCTATCTATGGATCTAGGAAGCGCGCTACGGTACACAACCAACACCGAATACTACAACCGTCCGAACACCATGGCGCATCCCAATACAGGGGTGCCGCACACCCCTTATGTTTCACTGATGAGGTGCTGGATCATGAATTCCTAGAGGGATTCAAACCGGTGAACATAGAGGCATACGACAGAACCACATACCCTGGAGTCTGGATAGAGGACTTCATCCTCCATATTCATATGGCTCGTGGAGACGATCTCAATGCCATTAAATACTTGCCCCTCAAGCTTAAAGGGCCAGCTCGGCACTGGCTGAAAAGCCTCCCCGAAAACTCAATTGGAAGTTGGGAGGAGCTCGAGGACGCTTTTCGGGCCAATTTTCAAGGGACTTATGTCCGACCTTCAGATGCAGACGATTTAAGTAATATAATCCAACAGCCGGAGAGTCCGCCTGAAAGCTTTGGAACAGGTTCCTCACCAAGAAGAACCAAATTGTCGACTGTCCGGACGCCGAAGCCTTAACAGCTTTTAAACACAGCGTCTGAGATGAATGGCTCGCTAGACACCTCGGCCAAGAAAAACCGAGAACAATGGCAGCCCTAACAAGCCTCATGACCCGCTTTTGTGCAAGCGAGGACAACTGGTTGGCCCTTAGCAGCACCAACGACCCAAGCACATCCGAAGTCAGGGATGGCAATGGTAAACCACGACGCAACAAAAACAAGCGTCGAAATAAAGAAGGTAGCCTAGATAACACGGCGGTAAACGCCGGTTTCAGGGGCTCCCGACCAGGTCAGCGGAAAAAGCCTTTCAAAGGCAGCAGGGAAGGACAATCTGACCTAAACAAAATTCTTGAAAAACTCTGTCAGATCCACGGCACCCCAGACAAACCTGCAAATCATACCCACAGAGAATGTTGGGTCTTCAAGCAGGCCGGTAAGCTAAACGTCGAACACAAAGGGGAAGAGACACCAAGCAAAGATGAGGATGAACCTCGCAAGCAAAACGCCGGAGGACAGAAAAAGTTCCCACCAGAGGTTAAAACAGTAAACGTGATCTATGTGACAAAGGGGAGAAGCAATCACGCACTCCGATGCACACGCGCCATAGAGCCCATCACCCCTAGGTTCAACCCCTGGTTGGCCTGCCCGATCACTTTTGATCATAGGGATCACAATACAAATATCCGGCGCGAAGGACTGACGGCCTTGGTGTTAGACCCAATAATAAATGGGTACCATCTCACAAGGGTCCTCATGGATGACGACAGTGATCTAAATATGATATATCAGGACACAGTCCGCAAAATGGGGATATACCCGACAAAAATAAGCCACAATAATACTACCTTTAAAGGAGTAATACCAGGCCAAGAGGCCCACTGTACGGGCTATCTACTACTAGAGGTAGTATTCGGTTCTCCCGATAACTTCCGAAGCGAAAGGTTAACTTTTCACATTGCCCCATTCCGAAGTGGCTATCAAGCACCACTCGGAAGAATGGCTTTTGCTTGTTTTAACGCAATACCGTATTACGCTTTTCTCAAGCTTAAGATGCCCGGTCCATGTGGCATCATCTCGGTCAGCGGAAATACCGAACGCTTCCCACGTACAGAAGAGGATGCGGCGGCTCTAGTAGCCGCAAACTAGACGGCCTCACCAACCAGAAAATGGCAGGTCGTCAAAACCACGGACATGGTTAGACGAGTCCGGCGTTCCACCATATATACATGAGACTGGTTTGGTGATCAAACCCTCATAAATGATACCAGGGGCTTCCCGCGTGTAATCAGGGCCAACCCGGCTCAACTTGGCCTCTCTTGAATTTTGATAGTTCATTAATAATAACCAACTCTTCTTTTTTGGCACGACAACTTTCACCTAAGTTCTTTCCTTTTGCAGATGACAATCGTGCCGCACCCGTCCAGGACACGGCACAACAGAGACCAGGCGTGGACGTGCAGCAGGGACCCGCCCAAAGGTTTCTTTTTAGATTAAGACCCTGCGTAAACCTTTTTTACTGTCTCTTGTTGCTCACATCCTCCGGATACTCCACACAACCGAGAAGGATGCTGGCGTTATTGGCATGTGGCCACGCCAGGATTTTGCACGTACCTGGACACATGGGGTTTCTTATTAAGGGCATTGTTTAGCCCGGTATATGTTATAAAGACCGAACACCTTAGGGAGTGTTCGGCGTCGCGAGTTTGGCCCTATATGCATCAGCTCCGAATCATGTCTTTGGTCAAATGTTGGGTTTGCCCTGCTCCCATGTTTTGGTACCTTACGTTCTGTTATATCGGCTAAGGTAGCACTAGGAGAACTACTGCGATTGTGCCCTGGTTCATCCGGATGAGCACCTCAGTAGAGAAAGCCGAAAACTAACTGTCATGATATAGCGAGAGACTGGTCAACCACTTGATGACTCATCGGAATCTTCGGGATTCCTCCGCATCAACGAAGGGCCCTTTCCCGGTCATGTACGTACGCGCCCCGTATTCGGACGAGCGCAGAAGTACCAGGGGCTATATAGTAGCCCCACTGTCAAACTCCTATGGCTAAGTGAAAGTGTTAAAGCAATATAGTCTGATTGCCTCGTTCGCTACGCTATCACCTCCTTAACAGACCAAGACGTTGGATCAAGTGTGGATATGCATCTTTTGCGAACACCCCCGCATTATATGCGTGGGGGCGGAAGCCGACGACTGCAAACTTTCAAGTTATACACATATATACATAAACGGCCACAGAGGAGGCACCATAGTACTTTCGGGCAAAAGTATAAATACAACCTTGATAATTCAATAAAACATTGTTTCTACAATGGGAATACATGTCACTTGAACATAACATTCTTCGAGCATTGAGCCTCTATCGAACGAGCGCCTTCAAGAACTTCTTCAAAGTAGTGCTCGGCAGCCACTCGGCCTATGGCCGAACCCTGTGTCGCAACAGTGGTGGCCTCCATCTCCGCCCAGTATGTCTTGGCACGAGCAAAGGCCATCCGCGCACCCTCTATGCACGCCGATCTCTTTACAGCATCGATGCGTGGCACAACACCAAGGAATTGTTGCACTAAGCTAAAGTAGCTATTCGGCCTTGGATCTACCGGCCACAGGTGATCCACAACGGACCACATGGCAAGTCCGGACAACCTATGGAGCTCGGCCCACTCGGCCAATCGCTCATTCAACAGCAGTGGACAAACTGGAGCGTGAAACTATGACCAGAACATCTTTTCCACTTCGGGACCTTTCTGATCCTTGAAGTACTCGGCCGCATCAGCAGAACTTGCAACCAAATCCATGTACGCGTCCGCAGAACTCCATAGCCGGTCCAATGGAGCATACTTCGGATCTCCGAACTTAGTCCACAACAAGAAGGGCTTCCCAGACACGATATCTGCAGCTTGATTCAGCTCCTCCTTCATCGCTCTGATTATAGAGCGGGCTTCCTTGGTAGCCACCCGGGCCTTCTCCAGGTCCGTCGCCTTCGCCCGGTTCTCTTCTTCAAGAAACTGGTAACGGTCAACGGCATCTTTTAACTCTACAGCCATCTTGGCTATTTTTTCCTTGCTCTCGCAATGCGCGGCCTGTTCGGCCCTTAACTCTTCGGCCGCCTTTAAAGCAGCCGCATTGCTACTCCTTGCTTGCTCCTTGGCTCGGGCAAGCTCCGCCCGAAGGGTCTCCATGGTGGCAGCTCCATCCGCAGTCACAACACATTAAAGATACTGGCATCATGTTACTCTTATTATGTGACGATCACCAGAAAAATCACTCACCCTGTGCCTCGTCAAGCCGCTTGTTGACAAGCACGATGTCGGCGTCTGCCGCATCAAGTTGCCGCTTTAGCTCGGCAAACCCATTAGTCCGGCTAGCCACCGGAGCTTCAGCCACCTGCACATAAAGGCGGTCTGGTTGTTACCTGGGACTATGATTCTCTGTTTGCCGCCGTTTTCGACGACAACCAGAGTCTCAGGGGCTACTATCTGCATAGGGCATACCTAATGTATGCGGTACTGTTAAAAACATACATTATTTCACGTACCTCGAAGCCTTTCAGCAGACTCATAAAGGCTTCATGCAAACCTCTTTCAGCGGATGAAATCCTTTCAATTACTGTACCCATTAGAGTACGATGCGCTTCTGAGACGTTCGCTTGCCCCAGAAGATCCTTCAGCGCGTCCGACCACACACTGTACGGACCCTTGCTGTCGCTCTCCTTAGGGGATACTGGGGATTCCGGGTAGCCAAAGGGTTATCCTCTGGCCCTAGTGGATCCGGAGATACCCTTCGCGACGACACTTCAAGGTCGCCCGCTTCTTGAGGCGGGGTGTCCGGGGAGGCGTTTCGCTCTCCATCATCTCCGGAAGAAGATCCCCCAAAGACGAACTCTGTCGAGAAGGGATACGATCTGGACTACAATTTATAAGCATTGGTTATTGTCTTCGGAAGTAAGGTAGGATATTTCCACTATTAAAGTACTTTTCGATTACTTACAGCTCGGTAGAGGGCTGATCCCCGCGCGGACATTGTGCGGCAAGAATACCCTCCGAGGCAGGACCCTCTGATGAGAATTTCTTTTCCCGTTTGAAAACCTTAGTTTCCGGATCTTCAGAGGTAGTCCTCTTCCTTCCCCGGGGGAAGGGAATGTCAGATTCCTCCCTTTGATTGTCCTCCCTCGCGGAGGTGCTCGTTCCCCCGGTTGGAATAAGTAGCGAGTGAGGCCCGCTTTCGCCCTCTTTATTCACCCCATCATCTTCCTTTGAGGACACTGGATAAGGTGCCGGCTCGAGCATCTTGTCCAGTACCGGATTGTCCAAGCCCTCAAGAAGGGGGGCCGAACACCTGATCATCATCGCCTTTGTTATCCAGTCTTGGTCAAAAGGCGACTCTTTAGAATGATGTCATGATGAATAAAAGGACAACATGTTCGGCATGGGATTACTTACTTGGGCAGCGGGGCGGTTGTAGCTCAGGCCCACGTCCTCGGTGGTGTCCGGACACTCTATTTGGGGTCCGAAGAATGATTTGTACATCTCTTCGTGTGTCATGCTGAGGAAATGCTGAATAGCACGCGGTCCTTCCGGGTTGAATTCCCACATGCGGAGGGACCGGCGTTTGCAAGGTTGGACTCGACGAACCAACATAACTTGCATTACCATAACCAGACTGAAATCTCCCTCGAAGAGATCTCGGATACGGCTCTGCAGTATTGGCACGTCCTTGGTTGGACCCCAGCTCAGCCCCCTACT